>NW_025746550.1:5000-15000 GCF_021184085.1 Oncorhynchus gorbuscha | reverse complement strand
CAATGACGGCCTCCACCGGCCAAACCCGGATGACGCTGGGGCCAACTGGTCGCCGCCCAATGAGACTCTCAATCACTACCGGTTGTGATACAGCCTGGAATCGAACCAGGGTGTCTGTAGTGACGCCTCAAGCACTGAGATGCAGAGCCTTAGACCGCTGCGCCACTCCGAGTCCATCATCGGGCCAGAGCATCTTCCTCCTTGTTTTAAATGCCCTCATCTGGCCAGAGCATCCATCTTCCTCCTTGTTTTAGATGCCCTCATCTGGCCAGAGCATCCATCTTCCTCCTTGTTTTAGATGCCCTCATCTGGCCAGAGCATCCATCTTCCTCCTTGTTTTAGATGCCCTCATCTGGCCAGAGCATCCATCTTCCTCCTTGTTTTAGATGCCCTCATCGGGCCAGAGCATCCATCTTCCTCCTTGTTTTAGATGCCCTCATCTGGCCAGAGCATCCATCTTCCTCCTTGTTTTAGATGCCCTCATCGGGCCAGAGCATCCATCTTCCTCCTTGTTTTAGATGCCCTCATCGGGCCAGAGCATCCATCTTCCTCCTTGTTTTAGATGCCCTCATCTGGCCAGAGCATCCATCTTCCTCCTTGTTTTATATGCCCTCATCGGGCCCATCCATCTTCCTCCTTGTTTTAGATGCCCTCATCTGGCCAGAGCATCCATCTTCCTCCTTGTTTTAGATGCCCTCATCGGGCCAGAGCATCCATCTTCCTCCTTGTTTTAAATGCCCTCATCGGGCCAGAGCATCCATCTTCCTCCTTGTTTTAGATGCCCTCATCTGGCCAGAGCATCCATCTTCCTCCTTGTTTTAAATGCCCTCATCGGGCCAGAGCATCCATCTTCCTCCTTGTTTTAAATGCCCTCATCGGGCCAGAGCATCCATCTTCCTCCTTGTTTTAAATGATGCCCATCCATCTTCCTCCTTGTTTTAAATGCCCTCAGGGCCAGCATCCATCTTCCTCCTTGTTTTAGATGCCCTCATCGGGCCAGAGCATCCATCTTCCTCCTCCTTGTTTTAGATGCCCTCATCTGGCCCATCTTCCTCCTTGTTTTAGATGCCCTCATCCATCTTCCTCCTTGTTTTAGATGCCCTCATCTGGCCAGAGCATCCATCTTCCTCCTTGTTTTAGATGCCCTCATCGGGCCAGAGCATCCATCTTCCTCCTTGTTTTAGATGCCCTCATCTGGCCAGAGCATCCATCTTCCTCCTTGTTTTAGATGCCCTCATCGGGTCCATCTTCCTCCTTGTTTTAAATGCCCTCATCGGGCCAGAGCATCCATCTTCCTCCTTGTTTTAGATGCCCTCATCTGGCCAGAGCATCCATCTTCCTCCTTGTTTTAAATGCCCTCATCGGGCCAGAGCATCCATCTTCCTCCTTGTTTTAAATGCCCTCATCGGGCCAGAGCATCCATCTTCCTCCTTGTTTTAGCCAGAGCATCCATCTTCCTCCTTGTTTTAGATGCCCATCGGGCCAGAGCATCCATCTTCCTCCTTGTTTTAGATGCTCATCTGGCCAGAGCATCCATCTTCCTCCTTGTTTTAATGCCCTCATCTGGCCAGAGCATCCATCTTCCTCCTTGTTTTAAATGCCCTCATCGGGCCAGAGCATCCATCTTCCTCCTTGTTTTAGATGCCCTCATCGGCCAGAGCATCCATCTTCCTCCTTGTTTTAGATGCCCTCATCGGGCCAGAGCATCCATCTTCCTCCTTGTTTTAGATGCCCTCATCTGGCCAGAGCATCCATCTTCCTCCTTGTTTTAGATGCCCTCATCTGGCCAGAGCATCCATCTTCCTCCTTGTCTATAATGCCCTCATCGGGCCAGATCCATCTTCCTCCTTGTTTTAAATTCCCTCATCTGGCCAGAGCATCCATCTTCCTCCTTGTTTTAGATGCCCATCCATCTTCCTCCTTGTTTTAAATTCCCTCATCGGGCCAGAGCATCCATCTTCCTCCTTGTTTTAAATTCCCTCATCGGGCCAGAGCATCCATCTTCCTCCTTGTTTTAGGCCAGAGCATCCATCTTCCTCAAATTCCCTCATCTGGCCAGAGCATCCATCTTCCTCCTTGTTTTAAATTCCCTCATCGGGCCAGAGCATCCATCTTCCTCCTTGTTTTAGATGCCCTCATCTGGCCAGAGCATCCATCTTCCTCCTGTTTTAGATGCCCTCATCTGGCCAGAGCATCCATCTTCCTCCTTGTTTTAGATGCCCTCATCGGGAGCATCCATCTTCCTCCTTGTTTTAGCATCCATCTTCCTCCTTGTTTTAAATGCCCTCATCTGGCCAGAGCATCCATCTTCCTCCTTGTTTTAAATGCCTTCATCTGGCCAGAGCATCCATCTTCCTCCTTGTTTTAAATGCCCTCATCGGGCCAGAGCATCCATCTTCCTCCTTGTTTTAAATTCCCTCATCGGGCCAGAGCATCCATCTTCCTCCTTGTTTTAAATGCCCTCATCGGGCCAGAGCATCCATCTTCCTCCTTGTTTTAAATCCATCTTCTGGCCAGAGCATCCATCTTCCTCCTTGTTTTAGATGCCCTCATCGGGCCAGAGCATCCATCTTCCTCCTTGTTTTAGATGCCCTCATCGGGCCAGAGCATCCATCTTCCTCCTTGTTTTAGATGCCCTCATCTGGCCAGAGCATCCATCTTCCTCCTTGTTTTAGATGCCCTCATCGGGCCAGAGCATCCATCTTCCTCCTTGTTTTAGATGCCCTCATCTGGCCAGAGCATCCATCTTCCTCCTTGTTTTAGATGCCCTCATCGGGCCAGAGCATCCATCTTCCTCCTTGTTTTAGATGCCCTCATCTGGCCAGAGCATCCATCTTCCTCCTTGTTTTAGATGCCCTCATCGGGCCAGAGCATCCATCTTCCTCCTTGTTTTAAATGCCCTCATCGGGCCAGAGCATCCATCTTCCTCCTTGTTTGGGGCCACAGTGGGGCCACAGTGTCTCCTGACCCTCCTGTCTCAGCCTCCAGTATTTATGCTGCAGTAGTTTATGTGTCGGGGCTAGGGTCAGTTTGTTTATCTGGAGTACTTCTCCTGTCCTATTCGGTGTCCTGTGTAAATCTAAGTGTGCGTTCTCTAATTCTCTCCTTCTCTCTCGGAGGACCTGAGCCCTAGAACCATGCCCCAGGACTACCTGACATGATGACTCCTTGCTGTCCCCAGTCCACCTGGCCATGCTGCTGCTCCAGTTTCAACTGGCCTGGGCCCTAGGACCATGTCCCAGGACTACCTGACATGAGGACTCCTTGCTGTCCCCAGTCCACCTGGCCATGCTCCTGCTCCAGTTTCAACTGTTCTGCCTTACTATTATTCAACCATGCTGGTCATTTATGAACATTTGAACATCTTGGCCACGTTCTGTTATAATCTCTGGACTGGCCACCCCACATATGCTCTCTCTAATTCTCTCTTTCTTTCTCTCTCTCTCGGGAGGACCTGAGCCCTAGGACCGTGCCCCAGGACTACCTGACATGATGGCTCCTTGCTGTCCCCAGTCCACCTGACTGTGCTGCTGCTCCAGTTTCAACTGTTCTGCCTTATTATTATTTGACCATGCTGGTCATTTATGAACATTTGAACATCTTGGTCATGTTCTGTTATAATCTCTACCCGGCACAGCCAGAAGAGGACTGGCCACCCCACATAGCCCGGTTCCTCTCTAGGTTTCTTCCTAGGTTTTGGCCTTTCTAGGGAGTTTTTCCTAGCCACCGTGCTTTTACACCTGCATTGTTTGCTGTTTGGGGTTTTAGGCTGGGTTTCTGTACAGCACTTTGAGATATCAGCTGATGTACGAAGGGCTATATAAATAAATTTGATTTGATTTGATTTGATTTTAGATGCCCTCATCTGGCCAGAGCATCCATCTTCCTCCTTGTTTTAGATGCCCTCATCTGGCCAGAGCATCCATCTTCCTCCTTGTTTTAGATGCCCTCATCGGGCCAGAGCATCCATCTTCCTCCTTGTTTTAGATGCCCTCATCTGGCCAGAGCATCCATCTTCCTCCTTGTTTTAGATGCCCTCATCTGGCCAGAGCATCCATCTTCCTCCTTGTTTTAGATGCCCTCATCTGGCCAGAGCATCCATCTTCCTCCTTGTTTTAAATGCCCTCATCGGGCCAGAGCATCCATCTTCCTCCTTGTTTTAGATGCCCTCATCGGGCCAGAGCATCCATCTTCCTCCTTGTTTTAGATGCCCTCATCGGGCCAGAGCATCCATCTTCCTCCTTGTTTTAGATGCCCTCATCGGGCCAGAGCATCCATCTTCCTCCTTGTTTTAGATGCCCTCATCTGGCCAGAGCATCCATCTTCCTCCTTGTTTTAGATGCCCTCATCTGGCCAGAGCATCCATCTTCCTCCTTGTTTTAAATGCCCTCATCGGGCCAGAGCATCCTTCTTCCTCCTTGTTTTAGATGCCCTCATCGGGCCAGAGCATCCATCTTCCTCCTTGTTTTAGATGCCCTCATCTGGCCAGAGCATCCATCTTCCTCCTTGTTTTAGATGCCCTCATCTGGCCAGAGCATCCATCTTCCTCCTTGTTTTAGATGCCCTCATCTGGCCAGAGCATCCATCTTCCTCCTTGTCTATAATGCCCTCATCGGGCCAGAGCATCCATCTTCCTCCTTGTTTTAAATTCCCTCATCTGGCCAGAGCATCCATCTTCCTCCTTGTTTTAAATTCCCTCATCGGGCCAGAGCATCCATCTTCCTCCTTGTTTTAAATTCCTCATCGGGCCAGAGCATCCATCTTCCTCCTTGTTTTAAATTCCCTCATCTGGCCAGAGCATCCATCTTCCTCCTTGTTTTAAATTCCCTCATCTGGCCAGAGCATCCATCTTCCTCCTTGTTTTAAATTCCCTCATCGGGCCAGAGCATCCATCTTCCTCCTTGTTTTAAATTTCCTCATCTGGCCAGAGCATCCATCTTCCTCCTTGTTTTAAATGCCTTCATCTGGCCAGAGCATCCATCTTCCTCCTTGTTTTAAATGCCCTCATCGGGCCAGAGCATCCATCTTCCTCCTTGTTTTAAATGCCCTCATCGGGCCAGAGCATCCATCTTCCTCCTTGTTTTAGATGCCCTCATCGGGCCAGAGCATCCATCTTCCTCCTTGTTTTAGATGCCCTCATCTGGCCAGAGCATCCATCTTCCTCCTTGTTTTAGATGCCCTCATCTGGCCAGAGCATCCATCTTCCTCCTTGTCTATAATGCCCTCATCGGGCCAGAGCATCCATCTTCCTCCTTGTTTTAAATTCCCTCATCTGGCCAGAGCATCCATCTTCCTCCTTGTTTTAAATTCCCTCATCTGGCCAGAGCATCCATCTTCCTCCTTGTTTTAAATTCCCTCATCGGGCCAGAGCATCCATCTTCCTCCTTGTTTTAAATTCCCTCATCGGGCCAGAGCATCCATCTTCCTCCTTGTTTTAGATGCCCTCATCGGGCCAGAGCATCCATCTTCCTCCTTGTTTTAGATGCCCTCATCTGGCCAGAGCATCCATCTTCCTCCTTGTTTTAAATGCCCTCATCGGGCCAGAGCATCCATCTTCCTCCTTGTTTTAGATGCCCTCATCGGGCCAGAGCATCCATCTTCCTCCTTGTTTTAGATGCCCTCATCGGGCCAGAGCATCCATCTTCCTCCTTGTTTTAGATGCCTCATCGGGCCAGAGCATCCATCTTCCTCCTTGTTTTAGATGCCCTCATCTGGCCAGAGCATCCATCTTCCTCCTTGTTTTAAATGCCCTCATCGGGCAGAGCATCCATCTTCCTCCTTGTTTTAAATGCCCTCATCGGGCCAGAGCATCCATCTTCCTCCTTGTTTTAGATGCCCTCATCGGGCCAGAGCATCCATCTTCCTCCTTGTTTTAGATGCCCTCATCGGGCCAGAGCATCCATCTTCCTCCTTGTTTAGTTTTTTTTGCCACCATGTATACAGCTTTTGGTATTATGAAGGAATTGTGAACGAACCCGAGTCAGCAGTTTTCTGAGGCTCCTCTCGCCTCTGCCTCTGCAGTGAATCTCATTACATTTACAAGGATGGAGAACTAAACTAATTGGAGGGCTGTGATAGTTAGGACAGGAGCTGGGCAGGGGGGGACAGGATAAATCAGAACTCAGTCTGACACCTTTATGGGGCTGGGAGAGAAAGGGCTTTACTCTAGTGACAGTAGATAGAAACCTAGAGGTACCTACACCTCCTCTTCCTCCTCCTCTTCCCCCACCTCCTCCTTCTTCTTCCTCCTACTCCTCCTCCTTCTCCCCGACTTCCTCCTCCTCGTCCTCCCCCACCTCCTCCTTCTTCTTCCTCCTACTCCTCCTCCTTCTCCCCCACTTCCTCCTCCTCCCCCCCCACCTCTTCCTCCTCCTTCTTCCTTCTCCCCCACTCCTCCTCCTCCCCACTCCTCCTCCTTCTTCTTCCTCCTACTCCTCCTCCTCTCCCCCACTCCTCCTCCTCCCCTCGTCCTCCCCACCTCTTCACACACAAGCGAGAGTGAGGGAGACCATATTAGAGACACATTTTCCCCTCAGATTACACAGATCCACAAAGAATTCGAAAACAAATCCAATATTGATAAACTCCCATGTCTATTGGGTGAAATTCCACAGTGTGCCATCACACATCCTCTGCAGCAGAGGTAACTCTGGGTCTTCATTTCCTGTGGCTGTCCTCATGAGAGTCAGTTTTCATCATAGCGCTTGATGGTTTTTGCGACTGCATTTGAGGAAACTTTCAAAGTTCTTGAAATGGACTGACCTTCATGTCTTAAAGTAATGATGGAATGTCGTTTCTCTTTGCTTATTTGAGTTGTTCTTGGCATAATATGGACTTGGTCTTTTACCAATTATGGCCATCTTCTGTATACCCCCCTACCTTGTCACAACACAACTGATTTTTGAGAGGGGTGGGGGTAGAGAGGGTGGGGGCAGGCAGAGAGGGGTGGGGGCACCTACATATACACTGTGCTCTAGGAGTATCCTGATGTGAGGCCGGCTTTGTGTCAGAATTACAGCCAGTGTCAGTAGGGCAGGAGAACAGACTTGGTGGTGTGTGTGTGTGTGTGTGTGTGTGTGTGTGTGTGTGTGTGTGTGTGTGTGTGTGTGTGTGTGTGTGTGTGTGTGTGTGTGTGTGTGTGTGTGTGTGTGTGTGTGTGTGTGTGTGTGTGTGTGTGTGTGTGTGTGTGTGTGTGTGACTTTTCACTTGTATAAAAGGCATGGTGACCTCTTGATCTGGGGGGTTGAAATTGAGGACACCACTGGGTCTCTTCTCATGTTCTCGTTATTGAAAAACATGTTCACTTATAAAACACAGATCTTAGAACACACAGATCTTAGAACACACAGATCTCATAACACACAGATCTTAGAACACACAAATCTTAGAACACATAAATCTCATAACACACAGATCTTAGAACACACAGATCTCATAACACACAAATCTTAGAACACATAGATCTCATAACACACAGATCTCATAACACACAAATCTCATAACACACAGATCTTAGAACACACAGATCTTAGAACACACATATCTTAGAACACACAGATCTTAGAACACACAAATCTTAGAACACATAGATCTCATAACATACAGATCTCATAACACACAGATCTCATAACACACAGATCTTAGAACACACAGATCTGCTGTAGGATTGTGTCTGTGTGCTGCAGATAACAGCGTTGACCTGATCCCTCAGCTGTGTTTTCAGTCAGTACACATTCCCATGATTCAGGCTTTCCACAGAGCTTCCCCCCATGGTGAGAGAGTATGCCACCCCTGAGTTGGAGAAAGTGTGTGTGTGTGTGTGTGTGTGTGTGTGTGTGTGTGTGTGTGTGTGTGTGTGTGTGTGTGTGTGTGTGTGTGTGTGTGTGTGTGTGTGTGTGTGTGTGTGTGTGTGTGTGTGTGTGTGTGTGTGTGTGTGTGTGTGTGTGTGTGTGTGTGTATATTCTGTTATCTACTTCCTGTTCTAGTATTAGTCCTTATACTCTATATTCTGTTATCAACTTCCTGTTCTAGTACATTTACATTTACATTTAAGTCATTTAGCAGACGCTCTTATCCAGAGCGACTTACAAATTGGTGCATTCACCTTATGACATCCAGTGGAACAGTCACTTTACAATAGTGCATCTAAATCTTAAGGGGGGTGAGAGGGATTACTTATCCTATCCTAGGTATTCCTTAAAGAGGTGGGGTTTCAGGTGTCTCCGGAAGGTGGTGATTGACTCCGCTGTCCTGGCGTCGTGAGGGAGTTTGTTCCACCATTGGGGGGCCAGAGCAGCGAACAGTTTTGACTGGGCTGAGCGGGAGCTGTACTTCCTCAGTGGTAGGGAGGCGAGCAGGCCAGAGGTGGATGAACGCAGTGCCCTTGTTTGGGTGTAGGGCCTGATCAGAGCCTGGAGGTACTGAGGTGCCGTTCCCCTCACAGCTCCGTAGGCAAGCACCATGGTCTTGTAGCGGATGCGAGCTTCAACTGGAAGCCAGTGGAGAGAACGGAGGAGCGGGGTGACGTGAGAGAACTTGGGAAGGTTGAACACCAGACGGGCTGCGGCGTTCTGGATGAGTTGAAGGGTTTAATGGCACAGGCAGGGAGCCCAGCCAACAGCGAGTTGCAGTAATCCAGACGGGAGATGACAAGTGCCTGGATTAGGACCTGCGCCGCTTCCTGTGTGAGGCAGGGTCATACTCTGCGGATGTTGTAGAGCATGAACCTACAGGAACGGGCCACCGCCTTGATGTTGGTTGAGAACGGGTGTTGTCCAGGATCACGCCAAGGTTCTTGGCGCTCTGGGAGGAGGACACAATGGAGTTGTCAACCGTGATGGCGAGATCATGGAACGGGCAGTCCTTCCCCGGGAGGAAGAGCAGCTCCGTCTTGCCGAGGTTCAGCTTGAGGTGGTGATCCGTCATCCACACTGATATGTCTGCCAGACATGCAGAGATGCGATTCGCCACCTGGTCATCAGAAGGGGGAAAGGAGAAGATTAATTGTGTGTCGTCTGCATAGCAATGATAGGAGAGACCATGTGAGGTTATGACAGAGCCAAGTGACTTGGTGTATAGCGAGAATAGGAGAGGGCCAAGAACAGAGCCCTGGGGGACACCAGTGGTGAGAGCGCGTGGTGAGGAGACAGATTCTCGCCACGCCACCTGGTAGGAGCGACCTGTCAGGTAGGACGCAATCCAAGCGTGGGCCGCGCCGGAGATGCCCAACTCGGAGAGGGTGGAGAGGAGGATCTGATGGTTCACAGTATCGAAGGCAGCCGATAGATCTAGAAGGATGAGAGCAGAGGAGAGAGAGTTCGCTTTAGCAGTGCGGAGTGCCTCCGTGATACAGAGGAGAGCAGTCTCAGTTGAATGACTAGTCTTGAAACCTGACTGATTTGGATCAAGAAGGTCATTCAGAGAGAGATAGCGGGAGAGCTGGCCAAGGACGGCACGTTCAAGAGTTTTGGAGAGAAAAGAAAGAAGGGATACTGGTCTGTAATTGTTGACATCGGAGGGATCGAGTGTAGGTTTTTTCAGAAGGGGTGCAACTCTCGCTCTCTTGAAGACGGAAGGGGTGAGGTAAGGGAGAAGGTCTCCGGAAATGGTCTGGAGAAGAGAGGAGGGGATAGGGTCAAGCGGGCAGGTTGTTGGGCGGCCGGCCGTCACAAGACGCGAGATTTCATCTGGAGAGAGAGGGGAGAAAGAGGTCAGAGCACAGGGTAGGGCAGTGTGAGCAGAACCAGCGGTGTCGTTTGACTTAGCAAACGAGGATCGGATGTCGCCGACCTTCTTTTCAAAATGGTTGACGAAGTCATCTGCAGAGAGGGAGGAGGGGGGGGGGAGGAGGATTCAGGAGGGAGGAGAAGGTGGCAAAGAGCTTCCTAGGGTTAGAGGCAGATGCTTGGAATTTAGCGTGGTAGAAAGTGGCTTTAGCAGCAGAGACAGAGGAGGAAAATGTAGAGAGGAGGGAGTGAAAGGATGCCAGGTCCGCAGGGAG
>NW_025746549.1:62500-103918 GCF_021184085.1 Oncorhynchus gorbuscha | reverse complement strand
CAGTACATTCATCTCCAGATAGCTAGGTGGACCAGTCATAGTCAGTACATTCATCTCCAGATAGCTAGGTGGACCAGTCATAGTCAGTACATTCATCTCCAGATAGCTAGGTGGACCAGTCATAGTCAGTACATTCACCTCCAGATAGCTAGGTGGGAGAGTCACATATTCACCTTCAGTCAGGTGGGTCAGTACATTCATCTCCAGATAGCTAGGAGGACCAGTCATAGTCAGGACATTCATCTCCAGATAGCTAGGTGGACCAGTCATAGTCAGTACATTCATCTCCAGATAGCTAGGTGGACCAGTCATAGTCAGTACATTCATCTCCAGATAGCTAGCTGGACCAGTCATAGTCAGTACATTCATCTCCAGATAGCTAGCTGGACCAGTCATAGTCAGTACATTCATCTTCAGATAGCTAGGTGGACCAGTCATAGTCAGTACATTCACCTTCAGATAGCTAGGTGGACCAGTCATAGTCAGTACATTCACCTTCAGATAGCTAGGTGGACCAGTCATAGTCAGTACATTCACCTTCAGATAGCTAGGTGGACCAGTCATAGTCAGTACATTCATCTTCAGATAGCTAGGTGGACCAGTCATAGTCAGTACATTCATCTCCAGATAGCTAGGTGGACCAGTCATAGTCAGTGCATTCATCTCCAGATAGCTAGGTGGACCAGTAATAGTCAGTACATTCATCTCCAGATAGCTAGGTGGACCAGTCCTAGTCAGTACATTCATCTCCAGATAGCTAGGTGGACCAGTCATAGTCAGTACATTCATCTCCAGATAGCTAGGTGAGACAACCACATATCTCCATCATGGTCAGTACATTTATCTTCAGATAGCTAGGTGGAACAGTCATTCCACTCCATCTGTACTACGACAGTGACCTTCAAATTCCAGGTCAGGCTCCATCCGCACTACGACAGTGACCTTCAAATTCCAGGTCAGGCTCCATCCGCACTACGACAGTGACCTTCAAATTCCAGGTCAGGCTCCATCCGCACTACGACAGTGACCTTCAAATTCCAGGTCAGGCTCCATCCGCACTACGACAGTGACCTTCACATTCCAGGTCAGGCTCCATCTGTACTACAACAGTTACCTTCTGAGATACCCCTCAGAGGACAAGTGACAGTGACGGCATTTAAAATGAGGAGATGGACAGGTGAGAGAATCTCCACTTGGGAGAAACGAGTAGCCCTGTGCCAAAACCGCCATGACCCAGATGCTCTCGGACGATGAGAGAAAACACAGTCAGATGAAGAAACAGCAGCTGGAGGCGCAGTGTGCTCTGGGTAATCCATGTCTCCATCATGAGGCTGATGTGACGGCAGACGTTGTCCCATTACGAGGGCCCTTAATGATCCCTAGCCTGATCCCCGGTATGGGCATGTGCGTGCAAGCAACGTAAACAACATGTTGACATGAGGAAACCGCTGTGGCGTTACGTGGCGTTGCGTTCTTAGGTGTCAGATGATTGCCCGGAAGAGAATTCCACTATATAGTCTGCTAACTGTTCTCAGAAGAAAAGCTGACTGACCAGTCTCAGTCAATGCTAAAACATGCTGTATCCTACTGCTCTCTGTCAATACTAAACATACTGTATCCTACTGCTCTCTGTCAATACTAAACATACTGTATCCTACTGCTCTCAGTCAATACTAAAACATACTGTATCCTACTGCAGTCAATACTAAACATACTGTATCCTACTGCAGTCAATGCTAAAACATGCTGTATCCTACTGCAGTCTCAGTCAATACTAAAACATACTGTATCCTACTGCAGTCTCAGTCAATGCTAAAACATACTGTATCCTACTGCAGTCTCAGTCAATGCTAAAACATACTGTATCCTACTGCAGTCTCAGTCAATACTAAAACATACTGTATCCTACTGCAGTCTCAGTCAATGCTAAAACATACTGTATACTACTGCCGTCAATACTAAACATACTGTATCCTACTGCAGTCAATACTAAACATACTGTATCCTACTGCAGTCAATACTAAACATACTGTATCCTACTGCAGTCAATACTAAAACATACTGTATCCTACTGCCGTCAATACTAAAACATACTGTATCCTACTGCCGTCAATACTAAACATACTGTATCCTACTGCCGTCTCAGTCAATACTAAACATACTGTATCCTACTGCCGTCTCAGTCAATACTAAACATACTTTATCCTACTGCAGTCAATACTAAACATACTGTATCCTACTGCCGTCTCAGTCAATACTAAAACATACTGTATCCTACTGCAGTCAATACTAAACATACTGTATCCTACTGCCGCCTCAGTCAATACTAAACATGCTGTATCCTACTGCAGTCAATACTAAACATACTGTATCCTACTGCAGTCAATACTAAACATACTGTATCCTACTGCCGTCTCAGTCAATACTAAACATACTGTATCCTACTGCAGTCAATACTAAACATACTGTATCCTACTGCAGTCAATACTAAACATACTGTATCCTACTGCAGTCAATACTAAACATACTGTATCCTACTGCCGTCTCAGTCAATACTAAACATACTGTATCCTACTGCCGCCTCAGTCAATACTAAACATGCTGTATCCTACTGCAGTCAATACTAAACATACTGTATCCTACTGCAGTCAATACTAAACATACTGTATCCTACTGCCGTCTCAGTCAATACTAAACAACTGTATCCTACTGCAGTCAATCCTACTGTATCCTACTGCAGTCAATACTAAACATACTGTATCCTACTGCAGTCAATACTAAACATACTGTATCCTACTGCCGTCTCCGTCAATACTAAAACATACTGTATCCTACTGCAGTCAATACTAAACATACTGTATCCTACTGCTCTCAGTCAATACTAAACATACATACTGCAGTCAATCCATACTGTATCCTACTGCCGTCAATACTAAAACATACTGTATCCTACTGCAGTCTCAGTCAATACTAAAACATACTGTATCCTACTGCCGTCAATACTAAAACATACTGTATCCTACTGCAGTCTCAGTCAATACTAAAACATACTGTATCCTACTGCCGCCTCAGTCAATACTAAACATTCTGTATCCTGCAGCCAATGGCCTCAGTCAATACTAAACATTCTGTATCCTGCAGCCAATGGCCTCCGTCAATACTAAACATTCTGTATCCTGCAGCCAATGGCCTCCGTCAATACTAAACATTCTGTATACTGCAACCAATGGCCTCCGTCAACACTAAACATTCTGTATCCTGCAGCCAATGGCCTCCGTCAACACTAAACATTCTGTATCCTGCAGCCAATGGCCTCCGTCAATACTAAACATTCTGTATCCTGCAACCAATGGCCTCCGTCAACACTAAACATTCTGTATCCTGCAGCCAATGGCCTCCGTCAATACTAAACATTCTGTATCCTGCAGCCAATGGCCTCCGTCAATACTAAACATACTGTATCCTGCAGCCAATGGCCTCCATCTAAGATGTAAACACAGCCTTTGATCGGCTGTCAGTGTAACTGAAGTTAGCTCCCAAAGACTGAAATAAGATATCTGTTTGAGTGCACTTGAAATATGCAGAATGCAATACGAACGGTCTATATCGTTCTTGGCATCCGACCGCAAGGCACTACAGAGGGTAGTGCGTACAGCCCAGTACATCACTGGGGCAGAGCTCCCTGCCATCCAGGACCTCTATACCAGGCGGTGTCAGAGGGTAGTGTATACAGCCCAGTACATCACTGGGGCAGAGCTCCTTGCCATCCAGGACCTCTATACCAGGCGGTGTCAGAGGGTAGTGTATACAGCCCAGTACATCACTGGGGCAGAGCTCCCTGCCATCCAGGACCTCTATACCAGGCGGTGTCAGAGGGTAGTGTATACAGCCCAGTACATCACTGGGGCAGAGCTCCCTGCCACCCAGGACCTCTATACCAGGACCTCGATACCAGCTTCCGTGATTGGCAGACGTAGTACCATGGATAGTACACAAGTTCTGATTGGTTTACAGTTTAGTACTCCGCGGCGTTTGCCTGTCCAGCTAGCGAACTTAAGTACTTTGAAATCATTTGCAAAAATTGACTTTGCCAAACAGAAAGGTGTTCAGAATAAATAAATATACACAAAATGTAAAAACAAGCTCCTCCCTCCACAGTAGTGCCGAGTGGTTAACCAACATTAGTTTTTTTTTCTTTTTTTTAAATATTTTTTTTAAAACAGATTGACCGACATTGATTCAATTACTTGAATTCCATTTCGTTCTGGTGTTTCTGAGCCCAACACGTAGTTTCTCTAGAGAGAAATCAAATCATTTGAGAGAAATCTGGGAAATCAAGTTAGGAACGATGTAGGAAGTGGTAGTTTTCATTTTCGCAAATATTCAAACTAGTTCAGCGCAGAAATGTGATAATTACCTACAATGACCATAATTCATTGCGCCATTTTTTTTTTTTTCCGACTCAAGAGAGTGATCAGAGAGAAAGAGGCGAAAGCGAGAGGTTTTACTCTTAACAAAATAAGTACAATGACTTTCTCTGGGCTTATTTGGAATCTAAGCTTGTCAGCTTGCCTTCCTGCCTTTGGGACAATGACTGCCATTGTTAGGGCCGGGGGACATGAGCATCTCATCATTATTTACACATCTTTCTACGGATACACTTTCTGCTATGGCGCCTGCTACGTTGGGTAGATACACTCAGAGCACATGAGAGAGAAACTCACACAACAGGGACAGGGACAGAGAGTTTGTGAAAGTATAACTGATCTACTATGAAGAACTAGTAAAATGATTTTCAGACCGCTCTGCATCCATACTTGGGCAGGCTAGCTAAGTAGAATGACTACAGACTACAGACAGTACAGTGTGGGCAGGCTAGCTAAGTAGAATGACTACAGGCAGTACAGTGTGGGCAGGATAGCTAAGTAGAATGACTACAGGCAGTACAGTGTGGGCAGGCTAGCTAAGTAGAATGACTACAGGCAGTACAGTGTGGGCAGGCTAGCTAAGTAGAATGACTACAGGCAGTACAGTGTGGGCAGGCTAGCTAAGTAGAATGACTACAGGCAGTACAGTGTGGGCAGGCTAGCTAAGTAGAATGACTACAGGCAGTACAGTGTGGGCAGGCTAGCTAAGTAGAATGACTACAGGCAGTACAGTGTGGGCAGGCTAGCTAAGTAGAATGACTACAGGCAGTACAGTGTGGGCAGGCTAGCTAAGTAGAATGACTACAGGCAGTACAGTGTGGGCAGGCTAGCTAAGTAGAATGACTACAGGCAGTACAGTGTGGGCAGGCTAGCTAAGTAGAATGACTACAGGCAGTACAGTGTGGGCAGGCTAGCTAAGTAGAATGACTACAGGCAGTACAGTGTGGGCAGGCTAGCTAAGTAGAATGACTACAGGCAGTACAGTGTGGGCAGGCTAGCTAAGTAGAATGACTACAGGCAGTAGTGTGGGTAGGACAAACGGCCTGGCTGGCTGCTACTGCCTGAACAGAGATGAGGTGATCAGGCTACTTTAAGGAATGAAAAATAAATCATTAAAGAAAACTAAGTAATATACAAAACTGAAATATTTATAATTTCATTGACGTCTACCCAATGTGGAACTCGGAGACAATGGAATATTTGTAATGTTTCGGCAATTGAATGTTCACTCTTTTTGGGCTTTGGAATTTCCATTAAAAAAAGCTCTAAAATAATTGTAACGCCATTATTTTATAATGTATTTCATGTAAATATCTGAACCCGACGTCAACTAGCGCCAAATCTCTCAGCGCCAAATCTCTCAGCGCCAAATCTCTCAGCGCCAAATCTCTCAGCGCCAAATCTCTCAGCGCCAAATCTCTCAGCGCCAAATCACGGCCCACCACCCACAAGGCAGCTTGCTACGGCCCACCACCCACAAGGCAGCTTGCTACGGCCCACCACCCACAAGGCAGCTTGCTACGGCCCACCACCCACAAGGCAGCTTGCTACGGCCCACCACCCACAAGGCAGCTTGCTACGGCCCACCACCCACAAGGCAGCTTGCTACGGCCCACCACCCACAAGGCAGCTTGCTACGGCCCACCACCCACAAGGCAGCTAGCTACGGCCCACCACCCTCAAGGCAGCTTGCTACGGCCCACCACCCACAAGGCAGCTTGCTACGGCCCACCACCCACAAGGCAGCTTGCTACGGCCCACCACCCACAAGGCAGCTTGCTACGGCCCACCACCCACAAGGCAGCTTGCTACGGCCCACCACCCACAAGGCAGCTTGTTACGGCCCACTACCCACAAGGCAGCTTGCTACGGCCCACTACCCACAAGGCAGCTTGCTACGGCCCACCAAACACAAGGCAGCTTGCTACGGCCCACCACCCACAAGGCAGCTTGCTACGGCCCACCACCCACAAGGCAGCTTGCTACGGCCCACCACCCACAAGGCAGCTTGCTACGGCCCACCACCCACAAGGCAGCTTGCTCGGCCCACCACCCACAAGGCAGCTTGCTACGGCCCACCACCCACAAGGCAGCTTGCTACGGCCCACCACCCACAAGGCAGCTTGCTACGGCCCACCACCCACAAGGCAGCTTGCTACGGCCCACCGCCCACAAGGCAGCTTGCTACGGCCCACCACCCACAAGGCAGCTTGCTACGGCCCACTACCCACAAGGCAGCTTGCTACGGCCCACTACCCACAAGGCAGCTTGCTACGGCCCACTACCCACAAGGCAGCTTGCTACGGCCCACTACCCACAAAGCAGCATGCTACAAGGCAGCTTGCTACGGCCCACTACCCACAAGGCAGCTTGCTACGGCCCACTACCCACAAGGCAGCTCGCTACGGCCCACCACCCACAAGGCAGCTTGCTACGGCCCACCACCCACAAGGAAGCATGCTACGGCCCACCACCCACAAGGAAGCATGCTACGGCCCACCACCCTCAAGGCAGCTTGCTACGGCCCACTACCCACAAGGCAGCTTGCTACGGCCCACTACCCACAAGGCAGCTTGCTACGGCCCACTACCCACAAGGCAGCATGCTACAAGGCAGCTTGCTACGGCCCACTACCCACAAGGCAGCATGCTATAAGGCAGCTTGCTACGGCCCACTACCCACAAGGCAGCATGCTACAAGGCAGCTTGCTACGGCCCACTACCCACAAGGCAGCTTGCTACGGCCCACCACCCACAAGGAAGCATGCTACGGCCCACCACCCTCAAGGCAGCTTGCTACGGCCCACCACCCACAAGGCAGCTTGCTACGGCCCACTACCCACAAGGCAGCTTGCTACGGCCCACTACCCACAAGGCAGCTTGCTACGGCCCACTACCCACAAGGCAGCATGCTACAAGGCAGCTTGCTACGGCCCACTACCTACAAGGCAGCATGCTACAAGGCAGCTTGCTACGGCCCACTACCCACAAGGCAGCATGCTACAAGGCAGCTTGCTACGGCCCACTACCCACAAGGCAGCTTGCTACGGCCCACTACCCACAAGGCAGCTTGCTACAGCCCACTACCCTCAAGGCAGCTTGCTACGGCCCACTACCCTCAAGGCAGCTTGCTACAGCCCACTACCCACAAGGCAGCTTGCTACGGCCCAACACCTACAAGGAACATATTAAACTTTAAATAAGGTTTACCTGCACCGGTCGCCGAACACACAGTTTCCTTTCTGAAAGAACTTGCAAATCATAGCTGCAGCTGGTTGACTGGTGTTGAGATCATGGGAATATCGACAGTTGATGCCTTCTTTGCAAAGCCCATGCATGAAATACCTGCGAATAAACCAAAGACAAAACAAACAAAAAAGTCACACAAATGATTTGAAATCTGCTCTGTTGAAATACCTGCGAAAGGGAAAGACAAAATTGAAAAAATGTCTGCTAAAAAGTAATTTCACATCGATTTACAACAGAGGTGTTCAAACAAAAAGCCTGAATGTAGATTTTGAACCAAACGATGATGCTCGTTGTAAAACATCACAGTGGGAATATGAAGACTAGAAACAATTCTTCCTGTTATCAATATTATTATTATCATTTTTTATCACTTGCGACAAAAATAAAAGGCCTAAATGATACCAATATTTCAGGAGCTTCAAGGACTCAATACTCCATTGGTGTAACTACAACTAATATCCAGCGGGAATTCAAAGACCAGTGGATAGTTAGTAAACACAGTCGCACTATTACAGGACTGGCATTGACGTAGATGACCACGTTCAGAGTGTAATTAAACATTAGATAACACAGTAAACACGGACTTATATAATTATAGCTGGTTGTCTCTACCGCATTTCAGCTTTGGTCGAGGAATGAGAGCTCTGCGAAATATCCAACCATATTTACACCCCCCGGAATCATTTCAGTGTTTGGCTGATAAATATGATTTGAAACCATTTTATGATCTTAATTATATTGAATTCAGCGTCTATTTGCCGCTGGGTCTCCATGCGTTTTCCGTGTGTGTTGCCATTGCGGATGTTACCGTGTATCACTTTGAATCGTATGGGGGGAATATCTCTCTAGTTAATAATGTCTCAACTGCAGGACGAACCAGTTTTACCATCCGCTGCCTGTATCACAACAAAACACAGCTGGGCTTGCTACCGGAGCACAAAAGACGGCGTTGTAAAAGTCGCTTAACCTACAAAACGGCCAAACCCCCCGGCGTTTTGGTTTACAAACCATGGACAACATCAACATAGTGGTGCTAAATTGATCCCCGTTACCTGCAGGTGACGTGTTTGGTCCAGGCTCCTGGTATTGCTGGAGCCGCTGTTGCTGCTGCCTCCGCCATTGCTGTTATGTTGAGGTTGAAGCCCAGTACCCGGATCTTCCCGGAAAGTCGAGCTCCGATTCGGGAATCTTCGGAAAATCGACGCTGCTGCTGTTTCTCTTCATGTGACCTGTAAATGTAATGAAGCCGAGTACCCGGATCTTCCCGGAAAGTCGAGCTCCGATTCGGGGATCTTCGGAAAATCGACGCTGCTGCTGTTTCTCTTCGTGTGACCTGTAATGAAGCCCATGCACCGACCTACCGCCAGAGGGCACGCCAGAGCAGCAGGATATTTCAGGCAAATCAATCAAATCGTCTGAACACAGATAGAACAATTGAGCCAGATATTTTACCGGATGTATAAATGTTGGGTCAAATATGGTGATGAGAGGAAGCCGAGAGGACGGCAGTGGAGAAGATCGAGGGCGATTAATTTTGGCCGAGATTATGCAAATTCTCATCTATGAATAATCTGATCTCATTACATTCTTCTGTTCCCCAAACTAGAATTTGTTACAAACAGAGTGGACACATTTTTGTTGGTTTTACCCTTTGCCAAAGTTGTAAAATGTTTTGTTGTTTAGGAACGTAGGCCTTCCCTTACGGAAATATGCAAATAATGAACGCACCAATAGGATCTGCTACCTGCTTGCTTGCTCCGCCCACTATGACTAATTTGTTCCCATCGGAAACGACAGGCTGGCATATCTTGGGTCAGTTGTAAAAAATATTTTTTATGCACATTATGAGGTCATAATAGAACCGACAGAACAGATGTGCTGTTATGCAAATGCAACATCACATCCTGAGGTGTGCAGCGGTCTAAAGGCACTGCATCGCCAGTGCTAGAGGCGTCACCACAGACCTTGGTTCGATCCCGGGCTGTAGTACAACCGGCTGTGATCGTCCCATAGGGTGACGCCAATTGGCCTAGCGTCGTCCGGGTAAGCGGAGGGTTTGGCCGGGGTAGGCTGTTATTGTAAATAAGAATTTGTTCTTAACCGACTTGTCTAGTTAAATAAAAATAAAAAATAAAAAATATTTACATTGATTGCATAATCACCCTTTCATATCAGAATTTACACAAAAGTCATTTAAGAAGTAGACTATTAATTATGATGTAGTTGTAACACTATCTATGTGTTCGCAGAACAAAATGGAGCTCAACTCAACTGAATGAAAGAACAGGAACAAAAGCGTAGATTCTCTTAACTACAGATTCACACTGTAGCTCAGTTGGTAGAGCATGGCGCTTGTAACGCCAGGGTACTGGGTTCGATCCCCGGAACCACCCATACGTAGAATGTATGCACACAAGACTGTAAGTCGCTTTGGATAAAAGCGTCTGCTAAATGGCATATATTATTATTATTATATAATGTGAGTTAAACACATTTCTTTGGAATCCATTATTATTTTACCTTTATTTAACTAGGCAGTTAAGAACAAATACTTATTCACAATGACTGCCTAGGAACAGTGGGTTAACTGGTCTAGGAACAGTGGGTTAACTGGTCTAGGAACAGTGGGTTAACTGGCTAGGAACAGTGGGTTAACTGGTCTAGGAACAGTGGGGTTAACTGGTCTAGGAACAGTGGGTTAACTGGTCTAGGAACAGTGGGTTAACTGCCTAGGAACAGTGGGGTTAACTGCCTAGGAACAGTGGGTTAACTGCCTAGGAACAGTGGGTTAACTGCCTAGGAACAGTGGGGTTAACTGGAACAGTGGGTTAACTGCCTAGGAACAGTGGGGTTAACTGGTCTAGGAACAGGGGGTTAACTGGTCTAGGAACAGTGGGTTAACTGGTCTAGGAACAGTGGGGTTAACTGCCTAGGAACAGTGGGTTAACTGGTCTAGGAACAGTGGGTTAACTGGCCTAGGAACAGTGGGTTAACTGCCTTGTTCAAGGGCAGAATGACAGATTTTTACCTTGTCAGCTCAGGGATTCGACCTTGCAACCTTTCAGTTACTGGCACAACACTCTAACCACTAGGCTACACTAGGCTACCCACCACTAGGCTACCCACCACTAGGCTACACTAGGCTACCCACCACTAGGCTACCCACCACTAGGCTACACTAGGCTACCCACCACTAGGCTACCCACCACTAGGCTACCCACCACTAGGCTACACTAGGCTACCCACCACTAGGCTACCCACCATTAGGCTACCCACCACTAGGCTACCCACCACTAGGCTACCCACCACTAGGCTACCCACCACTAGGCACTAGGCTACACTAGGCTACCCACCACTAGGCTACCCACCACTAGGCTACACTAGGCTACCCACCACTAGGCTACCCACCACTAGGCTACCCACCATTAGGCTACCCACCACTAGGCTACCCACCACTAGGCTACCCACCACTAGGCTACACTAGGCTACCCACCACTAGGCTACCCACCATTAGGCTACCCACCACTAGGCTACCCACCACTAGGCTACCCACCACTAGGCTACCCACCATTAGGCTACCCACCACTAGGCTACCCACCACTAGGCTACCCACCACTAGGCTACACTAGGCTACCCACCACTAGGCTACACTAGGCTACCCACCACTGGGCTACCCACCACTAGGCTACCCACCACTAGGCTACCTGGTTATACTGGGAGTTATAGGGTAGGTACTGTTTGGTGAAGCACAGAGAATTGCCAACCAACCTCAGCGATACCGTCTTCGTCTTTGATTTGTGGAAACAAGAGTCTCATGCAATGTTCACGTCCAGTTGCAGGAGGCACGTTTGAATCCTGGAAAAAAAAAAGTTCAGTTAATTAAAATAAATATTTACTTTGCTCCATGAAGTAATGGAACAATGTGTCATCTTGTCTATTTCAAGTCTTCTCATTGGTTGAGACGGGAGGGTTTCCACCCCAAAGTGTCACATGTCATGATGACAGACTCATGTATACAATTTTTTACCAAAACCTTTTTTATTTGCTAACTCACATTTTTAGAATAGAATTCCCACTGGGTCGGTCTACACACCCTGAACAGGAAATGCTATTGACTTACTCCCAAAGGAGTTATTGATTTTCACAGGTCTGTGTGTGGCGCTGCTGGGGGGACAAATCATTCCATTACCATCACTTTCCAATCCTCTGCTACATCAATACTTCAACCCCTGTGAACTTCATAGTATGTAGAAAGTTTATGGGTCTCGTACGCTGATTTGCAGATGTTATCGCAGGTGAAATGCAGCAGTGCAGTAATATCTAGCAACACAATAACAATACACACATCCATCCAAAAGTTACTGAGCTGTCAAGAGTCCTGGATATAAATATATATGGACACTACATTCGGAATGTATTCAGACCCCTTCCCTTGTTCCACATTTTGTTCAATTCCAGCCTTATTCTAAAATGGATGAAATAAAACAGGTTCCTCATCAATCTACACACAATACCCCATAATGACATCACAATACCCCATAATGACATCACAATACCCCACAATGACATCACAATACCCCATAATGACATCACAATACCCCATAATGTTTTTAGACATTTTTTAATGAAAAATAAAAACAGTGGTCCTCCCGAGTGGCACAGCAGTCTAAGGCACTACAGCCTGGGGTATGATCCCAGGTGGCACAGCAGTCTAAGGCACTACAGCCTGGGGTATGATCCCAGGTGGCACAGCAGTCTAAGGCACTACAGCCTGGGGTATGATCCCAGGTGGCACAGTGGTCTAAGGCACTACAGCCTGGGGTTTGATCCCAGGTGGCACAGCAGTCTAAGGCACTACAGCCTGGGGTATGATCCCAGGTGGCACAGTGGTCTAAGGCACTACAGCCTGGAGTTTGATCCCAGGTGGCACAGCAGTCTAAGGCACTACAGCCTGGGGTATGATCCCAGGTGGCACAGCAGTCTAAGGCACTACAGCCAGGGGTATGATCCCAGGTGGCACAGTGGTCTAAGGCACTACAGCCTGGGGTTTGATCCCAGGTGGCACAGCAGTCTAAGGCACTACAGCCTGGGGTATGATCCCAGGTGGCACAGCGGTCTAAGGCACTACAGCCTGGGGTTTGATCCCAGGTGGCACAGCGGTCTAAGGCACTACAGCCTGGGGTTTGATCCCAGGTGGCACAGCAGTCTAAGGCACTACAGCCTGGGGTTTGATCCCAGGTGGCACAGCAGTCTAAGGCACTACAGCCTGGGGTTTGATCCCAGGTGGCACAGCAGTCTAAGGCATTACAGCCTGGGGTTTGATCCCGAGTGGCACTGCGGTCTAAGGCACTACAGCCTGGGGTTTGATCCCAGGTGGCACAGCGGTCTAAGGCACTACAGCCTGGGGTTTGATCCCAGGTGGCACAGCAGTCGAAGGCACTACAGCCTGGGGTTTGATCCCAGGTGGCACAGCAGTCTAAGGCACTACAGCCTGGGGTATGATCCCAGGTGGCACAGCAGTCTAAGGCACTACAGCCTGGGGTTTGATCCCAGGTGGCACAGCAGTCTAAGGCACTACAGCCTGGGGTATGATCCCGAGTGGCACTGCGGTCTAAGGCACTACAGCCTGGGTTATGATCCCGAGTGGCACTGCGGTCTAAGGCACTACAGCCTGGGGTTTGATCCCAGGCGGTGTAACAAACTGCCGTAACCCGGGAGTCCCAAAGGGCGGAGCACAATTGGCCCAGTGTCGTCCGGTTTAGGGGAGGGTTTGTCCGGGCACCTGCAAGCTGACTTTAGTCGTCAGTGTCATGTTTGTCATTTATTATCATGTCTTGTCCCTGTGCTCCCCATTCTATTCGTTTCCCTCTGCTGGTCTTATAAGGTTCTTTCCCTCTTTCTATCCCTCTCTCTCCCCCTCCCTCTCTCACTCTCTCGCTCTCTCTTCTCTCTATCGTTCCGTTCCTGCTCCCAGCTGTTCCTATTCCCCTAATCATCATTTAGTCTTCCCACACCTGTTCCCGATCCTTTCCCCTGATTGGAGTCCCTATTTATTCCTTTGTGTTCCGTTCCTGTCCCGTCGGTTCCTTGTTTAGTATTCACCGTGCTGTGATTGTGTTTCGCCCTGTCCTGTCGTGTTTTTTGCCTTCATCAGATGCTGCGTGTGAGCAGGTGTCTCTGTCTACTACGGCCTGCGCCTACCCGAAGCGACCTGCAGTCTGTGGCCGCTTCTCCTGTTATTCCCCTCTACAGACTAGAGGATTTCTGTTATTCCCTGTTTGGACTTGAATAAACTCTGTTTCTGTTAAGTCGCTTTTGGGTCCTCTTTCACCTGCATGACAGAAGGAACCGACCAAGGAATGGACCCAGCGACTTCAGACGCTCGTTACACTGCCGTCGAGATCCAAGGAGCCATGCTCGGCAGACACGAGCAGGAATTGTCTGCTGCTCGCCATGCCGTGGAGAACCTGGCCGCTCAGGTTTCCGACCTCTCTGGACAGTTCCAGAGTCTACGTCTCGTGCCACCTGTTACTTCCTGGCCTGCCGAGCCTCCAGAACCTAGGGTTAATAACCCACCTTGCTACTCCGGGCAGCCCACTGAGTGCCGCTCCTTTCTCACGCAGTGTGAGATTGTGTTCTCTCTCCAACCCAACACATACTCTAGAGAGAGAGCTCGGGTTGCTTACGTCATTTCACTCCTTACTGGCCGGGCTCGAGAATGGGGCACAGCTATCTGGGAGGCAAGGGCTGATTGCTCTAACAAGTTCCAGAACTTTAAAGAGGAGATGATTCGGGTTTTTGACCGTTCAGTTTTTGGTAGGGAGGCTTCTAGGGACCTGGCTTCCTTATGCCAAGGTGAACGGTCCATAACGGATTATTCTATTGAGTTTCGCACTCTTGCTGCCTCTAGTGAGTGGAACGAGCCGGCGCTGCTCGCTCGTTTTCTGGAGGGACTCCACGCAGTGGTTAAGGATGAGATTCTCTCCCGGGAGGTTCCTTCAGATGTGGACTCTTTGATTGCTCTCGCCATCCGCATAGAACGACGGGTAGATCTTCGTCACCGGTCTCGTGGAAGAGAGCTCGCATCAACGGTGTTTCCCTGCTCCGCATCGCAACCATCTCCCTCCTCTGGCTTTGAGACTGAGCCCATGCAGCTGGGAGGGATTCGCATCTCGACTAAGGAGAGGGAACGGAGGATCACCAACCGCCTGTGCCTCTATTGCGGAGTTGCTGGACATTTTGTTAATTCATGTCCAGTAAGAGGCCAGAGCCCATCAGTAAGCGGAGGGCTACTGGTGAGCGCTACTACTCAGTCCTCTTCATCTAGATCTTGTACTACTATGTCGGTCCATCTACGCTGGACCGGTTCGGGTGCTACATGCAGTGCCTTGATTGACTCTGGGGCTGAGGGTTGTTTCATGGACGAAGCATGGGTTCGGAAACATAACATTCCTTTCAGACCGTTAGACAAGCCTACGCCCATGTTTGCCTTAGATGGTAGTCATCTTCCCAGTATCAAATTTGAGACACTACCTTTAACTCTCACAGTATCTGGTAACCACAGTGAGACTATTTCTTTTTTGATTTTCCGTTCACCGTTTACACCTGTTGTTTTGGGTCATCCCTGGCTAGTATGTCATAATCCTTCTATTAATTGGTCTAGTAATTCTATCCTATCCTGGAACGTTTCTTGTCATGTGAAGTGTTTAATGTCTGCCATCCCTCCCGTTTCTTCTCTCCCTACTTCTCAGGAGGAACCTGGCGATTTGACAGGAGTGCCGGAGGAATATCATGATCTGCGCACGGTCTTCAGTCGGTCCCGAGCCAACTCCCTTCCTCCTCACCGGTCGTATGATTGTAGTATTGATCTCCTTCCAGGGACCACTCCTCCTCGAGGTAGACTATACTCTCTGTCGGCTCCCGAACGTAAGTCTCTCGAGGATTATTTGTCTGTGTCTCTTGACGCCGGTACCATAGTGCCTTCTTCTTCTCCGGCCGGGGCAGGGTTCTTTTTTGTTAAGAAGAAGGACGGTACTCTGCGCCCCTGCGTGGATTATCGAGGGCTGAATGACATAACGGTTAAGAATCGTTATCCGCTTCCCCTTATGTCATCAGCCTTCGAGATTCTGCAGGGAGCCAGGTGCTTTACTAAGTTGGACCTTCGTAACGCTTACCATCTCGTGCGCATCAGAGAGGGGGACGAGTGGAAAACGGCGTTTAACACTCCGTTAGGGCATTTTGAGTACCGGGTTCTGCCGTTCGGTCTCGCCAATGCGCCAGCTGTTTTTCAGGCATTAGTTAATGATGTTCTGAGAGACATGCTGAACATCTTTGTTTTTGTCTATCTTGACGATATCCTGATTTTTTCTCCGTCACTCGAGATTCATGTTCAGCACGTTCGACGTGTTCTACAGCGCCTTTTAGAGAATTGTCTCTACGTAAAGGCTGAGAAGTGCTCTTTTCATGTCTCCTCCGTTACTTTTCTCGGTTCCGTTATTTCCGCTGAAGGCATTCAGATGGATTCCGCTAAGGTCCAAGCTGTCAGTGATTGGCCCGTTCCAAGGTCACGTGTCGAGTTGCAGCGCTTTTTAGGTTTCGCTAATTTCTATCGGCGTTTCATTCGTAATTTCGGTCAAGTTGCTGCCCCTCTCACAGCTCTTACTTCTGTCAAGACGTGTTTTAAGTGGTCCGGTTCCGCCCAGGGAGCTTTTGATCTTCTAAAAGAACGTTTTACGTCCGCTCCTATCCTCGTTACTCCTGACGTCACTAGACAATTCATTGTCGAGGTTGACGCTTCAGAGGTAGGCGTGGGAGCCATTCTATCCCAGCGCTTCCAGTCTGACGATAAGGTTCATCCGTGCGCTTATTTTCTCATCGCCTGTCGCCATCTGAGCGCAACTATGATGTGGGTAACCGTGAACTGCTCGCCATCCGCTTAGCCCTAGGCGAATGGCGACAGTGGTTGGAGGGGGCGACCGTTCCTTTTGTCGTTTGGACAGACCATAAGAACCTTGAGTACATCCGTTCTGCCAAACGACTTAATGCCCGTCAAGCTCGTTGGGCGTTGTTTTTCGCTCGTTTCGAGTTTGTGATTTCTTACCGTCCGGGTAGCAAGAACACCAAGCCTGATGCCTTATCCCGTCTGTTTAGTTCTTCTGTGGCTTCTACTGATCCCGAGGGGATTCTTCCTTATGGGCGTGTTGTCGGGTTAACAGTCTGGGGAATTGAAAGACAGGTTAAGCAAGCACTCACGCACACTGCGTCGCCGCGCGCTTGTCCTAGTAACCTCCTTTTCGTTCCTGTTTCCACTCGTCTGGCTGTTCTTCAGTGGGCTCACTCTGCCAAGTTAGCTGGTCATCCCGGTGTTCGAGGCACTCTTGCGTCTATTCGCCAGCGCTTTTGGTGGCCGACTCAGGAGCGTGACACGCGCCGTTTCGTGGCTGCTTGTTCGGACTGCGCGCAGACTAAGTCGGGTAACTCTCCTCCTGCCGGTCGTCTCAGACCGCTCCCCATTCCTTCTCGACCATGGTCTCACATCGCCTTAGACTTCATTACCGGTCTGCCTTTGTCTGCGGGGAAGACTGTGATTCTTACGGTTGTCGATAGGTTCTCTAAGGCGGCACATTTCATTCCCCTCGCTAAACTTCCTTCCGCTAAGGAGACGGCACAAATCATTATTGAGAATGTATTCAGAATTCATGGCCTCCCGTTAGACGCCGTTTCAGACAGAGGCCCGCAATTCACTGTCATGTTTGTCATTTATTATCATGTCTTGTCCCTGTGCTCCCCATTCTATTCGTTTCCCTCTGCTGGTCTTATTTGGTTCTTTCCCTCCTTCTATCCCTCTCTCTCCCCCTCCCTCTCTCACTCTCTCGCTCTCTCTTCTCTCTATCGTTCCGTTCCTGCTCCCAGCTGTTCCTATTCCCCTAATCATCATTTAGTCTTCCCACACCTGTTCCCGATCCTTTCCCCTGATTAGAGTCCCTATTTATTCCTTTGTGTTCCGTTCCTGTCCCGTCGGTTCCTTGTTTAGTATTCACCATGCTGTGATTGCGTTTCGCCCTGTCCTGTCGTGTTTTTGCTGTGATTGTGTATCGCCCTGTCCTGTCGTGTTTTTTGCCTTCATCAGATGCTGCGTGTGAGCAGGTGTCTCTGTCTACTACGGCCTGCGCCTACCCGAAGCGACCTGCAGTCTGTGGCCGCTTCTCCAGTTATTCCCCTCTACAGACTAGAGGATTTCTGTTATTCCCTGTTTGGACTTAAATAAACTCTGTTTCTGTTAAGTCGCTTTTGGGTCCTCTTTCACCCGCATGACAGAAGGAACCGACCAAGGAATGGACCCAGCGACTTCAGACGCTCGTTACACTGCCGTCGAGATCCAAGGAGCCATGCTCGGCAGACACGAGCAGGAATTGTCTGCTGCTCGCCATGCCGTGGAGAACCTGGCCGCTCAGGTTTCCGACCTCTCTGGACAGTTCCAGAGTCTACGTCTCGTGCCACCTGTTACTTCCTGGCCTGCCGAGCCTCCAGAACCTAGGGTTAATAACCCACCTTGCTACTCCGGGCAGCCCACTGAGTGCCGCTCCTTTCTCACGCAGTGTGAGATTGTGTTCTCTCTCCAACCCAACACATACTCTAGAGAGAGAGCTCGGGTTGCTTACGTCATTTCACTCCTTACTGGCCGGGCTCGAGAATGGGGCACAGCTATCTGGGAGGCAAGGGCTGATTGCTCTAACGAGTTCCAGAACTTTAAAGAGGAGATGATTCGGGTTTTTGACCGTTCAGTTTTTGGTAGGGAGGCTTCTAGGGCCCTGGCTTCCTTATGCCAAGGTGAACGGTCCATAACGGATTATTCTATTGAGTTTCGCACTCTTGCTGCCTCTAGTGAGTGGAACGAGCCGGCGCTGCTCGCTCGTTTTCTGGAGGGACTCCACGCAGTGGTTAAGGATGAGATTCTCTCCCGGGAGGTTCCTTCAGATGTGGACTCTTTGATTGCTCTCGCCATCCGCATAGAACGACGGGTAGATCTTCGTCACCGGGCTCGTGGAAGAGAGCTCGCATCAACGGTGTTTCCCTGCTCCGCATCGCAACCATCTCCCTCCTCTGGCTCAGAGTCTGAGCCCATGCAGCTGGGAGGGATTCGCATCTCGACTAAGGAGAGGGAACGGAGGATCACCAACCGCCTGTGCCTCTATTGCGGAGTTGCTGGACATTTTGTTAATTCATGTCCAGTAAAAGCCAGAGCTCATCTGTAAGCGGAGGGCTACAGGTGAGCGCAACTACTCAAGTCTCTCCATCAAAATCCTGTACTACTTTGTCGGTCCATCTACGCTGGACCGGTTCGGGTGCTACATGTAGTGCCTTGATAGACTCTGGGGCTGAGGGTTGTTTCATGGACGAAGCATGGGTTCGGAGACATGACATTCCTTTCAGAGAGTTAGATAAGCCTACGCCCATGTTCGCCTTAGATGGTAGTCATCTTCCCAGTATCAGATTTGAGACACTACCTTTAACCCTCACAGTATCTGGTAACCACAGTGAGACTATTTCTTTTTTGATTTTTCGTTCACCGTTTACACCTGTTGTTTTGGGTCATCCCTGGCTAGTATGTCATAATCCTTCTATTAATTGGTCTAGTAATTCTATCCTATCCTGGAACGTTTCTTGTCATGTGAAGTGTTTAATGTCTGCCATCCCTCCCGTTTCTTCTGTCCCTACTTCTCAGGAGGAACCTGGCGATTTGACAGGAGTGCCGGAGGAATATCATGATCTGCGCACGGTCTTCAGTCGGTCCCGAGCCAACTCCCTTCCTCCTCACCGGTCGTATGATTGTAGTATTGATCTGCTTCCGGGGACCACTCCTCCTCGAGGTAGACTATACTCTCTGTCGGCTCCCGAACGTAAGTCTCTCGAGGATTATTTGTCTGTGTCTCTTGACGCCGGTACCATAGTGCCTTCTTCTTCTCCGGCCGGGGCGGGGTTCTTTTTTGTTAAGAAGAAGGACGGTACTCTGCGCCCCTGCGTGGATTATCGAGGGCTGAATGACATAACGGTTAAGAATCGTTATCCGCTTCCCCTTATGTCATCAGCCTTCGAGATTCTGCAGGGAGCCAGGTGCTTTACTAAGTTGGACCTTCGTAACGCTTACCATCTCGTGCGCATCAGAGAGGGGGACGAGTGGAAAACGGCGTTTAACACTCCGTTAGGGCATTTTGAGTACCGGGTTCTGCCGTTCGGTCTCGCCAATGCGCCAGCTGTTTTTCAGGCATTAGTTAATGATGTTCTGAGAGACATGCTGAACATTTTTGTTTTTGTCTATCTTGACGATATCCTGATTTTTTCTCCGTCACTCGAGATTCATGTTCAGCACGTTCGACGTGTTCTACAGCGCCTTTTAGAGAATTGTCTCTACGTAAAGGCTGAGAAGTGCTCTTTTCATGTCTCCTCCGTTACTTTTCTCGGTTCCGTTATTTCCGCTGAAGGCATTCAGATGGATTCCGCTAAGGTCCAAGCTGTCAGTGATTGGCCCGTTCCAAGGTCACGTGTCGAGTTGCAGCGCTTTTTAGGTTTCGCTAATTTCTATCGGCGTTTCATTCGTAATTTCGGTCAAGTTGCTGCCCCTCTCACAGCTCTTACTTCTGTCAAGACGTGTTTTAAGTGGTCCGGTTCCGCCCAGGGAGCTTTTGATCTTCTAAAGGAACGTTTTACGTCCGCTCCTATCCTCGTTACTCCTGACGTCACTAGACAATTCATTGTCGAGGTTGACGCTTCAGAGGTAGGCGTGGGAGCCATTCTATCCCAGCGCTTCCAGTCTGACGATAAGGTTCATCCTTGCGCTTATTTTTCTCATCGCCTGTCGCCATCTGAGCGCAACTATGATGTGGGTAACCGTGAACTGCTCGCCATCCGCTTAGCCCTAGGCGAATGGCGACAGTGGTTGGAGGGGCGACCATTCCTTTTGTCGTTTGGACAGACCATAAGAACCTTGAGTACATCCGTTCTGCCAAACGACTTAATGCCCGTCAAGCTCGTTGGGCGTTGTTTTTCGCTCGTTTCGAGTTTGTGATTTCTTACCGTCCGGGTAGCAAGAACACCAAGCCTGATGCCTTATCCCGTCTGTTTAGTTCTTCTGTGGCTTCTACTGATCCCGAGGGGATTCTTCCTTATGGGCGTGTTGTCGGGTTAACAGTCTGGGGAATTGAAAGACAGGTTAAGCAAGCACTCACGCACACTGCGTCGCCGCGCGCTTGTCCTAGTAACCTCCTTTTCGTTCCTGTTTCCACTCGTCTGGCTGTTCTTCAGTGGGCTCACTCTGCCAAGTTAGCTGGTCATCCCGGTGTTCGAGGCACTCTTGCGTCTATTCGCCAGCGCTTTTGGTGGCCGACTCAGGAGCGTGACACGCGCCGTTTCGTGGCTGCTTGTTCGGACTGCGCGCAGACTAAGTCGGGTAACTCTCCTCCTGCCGGGCGTCTCAGACCGCTCCCCATTCCTTCTCGACCATGGTCTCACATTGCCTTAGACTTCATTACCGGTCTGCCTTTGTCTGCGGGGAAGACTGTGATTCTGACGGTTGTCGATAGGTTCTCTAAGGCGGCACATTTCATTCCCCTCGCTAAACTTCCTTCCGCTAAGGAGACGGCACAAATCATTATTGAGAATGTATTCAGAATTCATGGCCTCCCGTTAGACGCCGTTTCAGACAGAGGCCCGCAATTCACGTCACAGTTTTGGAGGGAGTTCTGTCGTTTGATTGGTGCGTCCGTCAGTCTCTCTTCCGGGTTTCATCCCCAGTCTAACGGTCAAGCAGAGAGGGCCAATCAGACGATTGGTCGCATACTACGCAGCCTTTCTTTCAGAAACCCTGCGTCTTGGGCAGAACAGCTCCCCTGGGCAGAATACGCTCACAATTCGCTTCCTTCGTCTGCTACCGGGTTATCTCCGTTTCAGAGTAGTCTGGGTTACCAGCCTCCTCTGTTCTCATCCCAGCTTGCCGAGTCCAGCGTTCCCTCCGCTCAAGCGTTTGTCCAACGTTGTGAGCGCACCTGGAGGAGGGTGAGGTCTGCACTTTGCCGTTACAGGGCACAGACGGTGAGAGCCGCCAATAAACGCAGGATTAAGAGTCCAAGGTATTGTTGCGGCCAGAGAGTGTGGCTTTCCACTCGCAACCTTCCTCTTACGACAGCTTCTCGTAAGTTGACTCCGCGGTTCATTGGTCCGTTCCGTGTCTCCCAGGTCGTCAATCCTGTCGCTGTGCGACTGCTTCTTCCGCGACATCTTCGTCGCGTCCATCCTGTCTTCCATGTCTCCTGTGTTAAGCCCTTTCTTCGCACCCCCGTTCGTCTTCCCTCCCCCCTCCCGTCCTTGTCGAGAGCGCACCTATTTACAAGGTACATAAGATCATGGACATGCGTTCTCGGGGACGGGGTCACCAATACTTAGTGGATTGGGAGGGTTACGGTCCTGAGGAGAGGAGTTGGGTTCCGTCTCGGGGACGTGCTGGACCGTTCACTCATCGATGATTTCCTCCGTTGCCGCCAGGATTCCTCCTCGAGTGCGCCAGGAGGCGCTCGGTGAGTGGGGGGGTACTGTCATGTTTGTCATTTATTATCATGTCTTGTCCCTGTGCTCCCCATTCTATTCGTTTCCCTCTGCTGGTCTTATAAGGTTCTTTCCCTCTTTCTATCCCTCTCTCTCCCCCTCCCTCTCTCACTCTCTCGCTCTCTCTTCTCTCTATCGTTCCGTTCCTGCTCCCAGCTGTTCCTATTCCCCTAATCATCATTTAGTCTTCCCACACCTGTTCCCGATCCTTTCCCCTGATTGGAGTCCCTATTTATTCCTTTGTGTTCCGTTCCTGTCCCGTCGGTTCCTTGTTTAGTATTCACCGTGCTGTGATTGTGTTTCGCCCTGTCCTGTCGTGTTTTTTGCCTTCATCAGATGCTGCGTGTGAGCAGGTGTCTCTGTCTACTACGGCCTGCGCCTACCCGAAGCGACCTGCAGTCTGTGGCCGCTTCTCCTGTTATTCCCCTCTACAGACTAGAGGATTTCTGTTATTCCCTGTTTGGACTTGAATAAACTCTGTTTCTGTTAAGTCGCTTTTGGGTCCTCTTTCACCTGCATGACAGTCAGACTTCCGACACTGGCGGGTGTTAAGAAGCGCGGCTTGGCGGGTCATGTTTCGAAGGACGCGTGACCCGACCTTCGCCTCTCTCCCAAGCCCGTTGGGGATTTGCAGCGATGAAACAAGATCGAAAAAATTGGGGAGAAAAAGGGGGGTAGGATACAAAAATATATCTACCTTATTTACATAAGTATTCAGAACCTTTGCTATGAGACTCGAAATTGAACTCAGGTGCATCCGGTTTCCATTGATGTGCATCCTGTTTCTCCACCTGTGAAAAATGAAATTGATTGGATATGATTTGGAAAGGCACACACATGTCTATATAAGGTCCTATAGTTGACAGTGCAATGTCAGAGCAAAAACCAAGCAATGAGGTTAAAGGAATTGTTCGTAGAGCTCCGAGACAGGATTGTGTCGAGGCACAGATTTGGGGAAGGGTACCCAAAAAATGTTTGCAGCTTTGAAGGTCCCCAAAAACAGAGTGGCCTCCATCATTCTTAAATGCAAGAAGTTTGGAACCGCCAAGGCTCTACCTAGAGCTGTGGCCACCTGGCCAAATTGAGCAATCAGGGGAGAAGGGCCTTGGACAGGGAGGTGAGCAAGGACTCGATGGTCACTCTGACAGAGCTCCAGTTCCTCTGTGGAGATGGGAGAACCTTCTAGAAGGACAACCACCTCTGCAGCTCTCCACTAATCAGGCATTTATGGTAGAGTCGACAGACGAAAGCCACTCCTCAGTAAAAAGGCACATGACAGCCGGCTTGGAGTTTGCCAAAAGGCAGCTATAGGACTCTCAGACCATGAGAAACAAGATTCTCTGGTCTGATTAAACCAAAATTAAACTCTTTGGCCTGAATGCCAAGCTTCACGCCTGTGAGAAACCTGGCACCATCCCTACTGTGAAGCATGGGGGTGGCAGAGTTATACTGTTAGGATGTTTTTCAGCCGCAAAGACTGGGAGACTAGTCAGGATCGAGGGAAAGATCAATGGAGCAAAGTACAGAGAGATCCTTGATGAAAACCTGCTCCAGAGCCTCAGGACCTCAGACTGGGGTGAAGGTTCACCTTCCAACAGGACAACAACCCTAAGCACACAGCCAAGACAACGCAGGAGTGGCTTCAGGACAAGTCTCTGAATGTCCTCGAGTGGCCCAGCCAGGGCCCGGACTTGAACCCGGCCGAACATCTCTGGAGAAACCTGAAAATAGCTGTGCAGCGACGTTCCCCATCCAACCTGACACCGAGCTTGAGAGGATCTGCAGAGAACAATGGGAGGAACTCCCCAAATACAGGTGTGCCAAGCTTGTAGCGTCATACCCAAGAAGACTCGATGCTGTAATCGCTGCCAAAGGTGCTTCAACAAAGTACTGAGTAAAGGGTCTGAACACTTATGTAAATCTAATATTTCCGTTTTCTTTGTTAGAAATTTGCCAGAATATTTGCATTGTCATTATGGGGTATTGTGATGTCATTATGGGGTATTGTGATGTCATTATGGTAGAGTGTGTGTAGATTGCTGAGGGAAAAAAATGATTTAATCTATTTTAGAATAAGGCTGTAACGCAACAAAAAGTGGAAAAATTCAAGCAGCCTGAATACTTTCCCGAATGCTCTGTATATAAGAACAACATGCATATTCAGAGAGAGAGACAGAACAACATGCATATTCAGAGAGAGGGACAGAACAACATATATTATTATTATTATTATTATATTCAGAGAGAGAGACAGAACAACATGCATATTCAGAGAGAGAGACAGAACAACATGCATATTCAGAGAGAGGGACCTCAAAAGCCTATTTTGCTTTGTAAATTGAAAGAGAGAGGACTAGGGAAAGAGGGTTGGGGTGGGGGAAGTGAGGAAACAGAGAGAGAGAGAGAGAGAGAGAGAGAGAGAGAGGGACAGAGACAGAGAGAGAGAGAGAGAGAGGGACAGAGACAGAGACACAGAGAGAGAGAGAGAGAGAGAGAGAGAGAGAGAGAGAGAGAGAGAGAGAGAGAGAGAGAGAGAGAGAGAGAGAGAGAGAGAGAGAGAGAGAGAGAATCTGCACCTGTTGTGTGGGTGGGAGTAAAACTTATATTTCACCACTAGAGGGCACTAAAACTCTGTGTTTTTATTTGGACTTTATAGGTGATTGTGTGTGTGTGTGTGTGTGTGTGTGTGTGTGTGTGTGTGTGTGTGTGTGTGTGTGTGTGTGTGTGTGTGTGTGTGTGTGTGTGTGTGTGTGTGTGTGTGTGTGTGTGTGTGTGTGTGTGTGTGTGTGTGTGTGTGTGTGTGTGTGTGTGTGTGTGTGTGTGTGTGTGTGTGTGTGTGTGTGTGTGTGTCTGCACCCACATCCCTTTCCCACTAATGCTTACTTGTGCCTGTATGTCTCTCTCTGTGCCACTTACCGATGCCTCGTTCTGACACAGACACCTCGTTAGCGTACCACAGATAATTAGAACAGCCGCTGCTCTCCCTGCGAGAGGCTATCACTGCTTCTTGATTAGCTATGATTAGCATGATTTCAAGCTGAGCCTGAGCCACCAACCAGCACACACACGCACACACACGCACAAACACAAACACTGAGCTCAAGGCAGGCAGCAATGACTTTGCCAGATTGACAGCAAGCCCTGTCCCTCCTACTCATACAGCCAGCCCTGTCTCTCCTACTCATACAGCCAGCCCTGTCCCTCCTACTCATACAGCCAGCCCTGTCTCTCCTACTCATACAGCCAGCCCTGTCTCTCCTACTCATACAGCCAGCCCTGTCTCTCCTACTCATACAGCCAGCCCTGTCTCTCCTACTCATACAGACAGCCCTGTCCCTCCTACTCATACAGCCAGCCCTGTCTCTCCTACTCATACAGCCAGCCCTGTCCCTCCTACTCATACAGCCAGCCCTGTCTCTCCTACTCATACAGACAGCCCTGTCTCTCCTACTCATACAGCCAGCCCTGTCTCTCCTACACATACAGTCAGCCCTGTCTCCTCTACACATACAGACAGCCCTGTCTCTCATACAGCCAGCCCTGTCTCCTCTACACATACAGACAGCCCTGACTCTCCTACTCATACAGACAGCCCTGTCTCTCCTACTCATACAGCCAGCCCTGTCTCTCCTACTCATACACCCAGCCCTGTCTCTCCTACTCATACAGACAGCCCTGTCCCTCCTACTCATACAGACAGCCCTGTCTCTCCTACTCATGCAGCCAGCCCTGTCTCTCCTACTTAATACAGCCAGCCCTGTCTCTTCTACTCATACAGCCAGCCCTGTCTCTCCTACTCATACAGCCAGCCCTGTCTCTCATAGTCATACAGCCAGCCCTGTCTCTCCTAGTCATACAGCCAGCCCTGTCTCTCCTACTCATACAGCCAGCCCTGTGTCTCATAGTCATACAGCCAGCCCTGTCTCTCCTAGTCATACAGCCAGCCCTGTCTCTCCTAGTCATACAGCCAGTCCTGTCTCTCCTACTCATACAGCCAGCCCTGTCTCTCCTACTCATACAGACAGCCATGTCTCTCCTAGTCATACAGCCAGCCCTGTCTCTCCTAGTCATACAGCCAGCCCTGTCTCTCCTAGTCATACAGCCAGTCCTGTCTCTCCTACTCATACAGCCAGCCCTGTCTCTCCTAGTCATACAGCCAGCCCTGTCTCTCCTACTCATACAGCCAGCCCTGTCCCTCCTAGTCATACAGCCAGCCCTGTCTCTCCTACTCATACAGCCAGCCCTGTCCCTCCTAGTCATACAGCCAGCCCTGTCTCCTCTACACATACAGCCAGCCCTGTCTCCTCTACACATACAGCCAGCCCTGTCTCTCCTACACATACAGCCAGCCCTGTCTCCTCTACACATACAGCCAGCCCTGTCTCTCCTACTCATACAGCCAGCCCTGTCTCCTCTACACATACAGCCAGCCCTGTCTCCTCTACACATACAGCCAGCCCTGTCTCTCCTACTCATACAGAGAGCCCTGTCTCCTCTACACATACAGCCAGCCTCATGGAATAGTTTATCAGGAGTGAACCAGAGATCAATTAGGATGGTGGATTGATTGAAATCTGTTTATTATGATCATGATCAACAGTTATCTTACTATCCACTACTGCCACTGTAATAGGTAGTTAGTGTGTGTTCGTTAATAAGCCCAGTCCCGAGACAGAACGGTCCGTAGTAATACTGTAACGCTGCTGGGTTGAGGTTTCTGCCAATCCACCCAGACGTAGTGACTGTCCGGTTTGAGGATCAATATTTTCATCTAACCTGATTTTGGCCTCAAACAGCAGTAGCAAAGAATGTGTCTTCTCCTTTTCGTGACACCGGGTTAAGTTCTCCTCAGTTTGATCTGTCTTGTATTCTGGGAAGTCAGGAGTATGGCAGAACTGTATTCTGGGAAGTCAGGAGTATGGCAGAACTGTATTCTGGGAAGTCAGGAGTATGGCAGAACTGTATTCTGGGATGTCAGGAGTATGGCAGAACTGTATTCTGGGAAGTCAGGAGTATGGCAGAACTGTATTCTGGGAAGTCAGGAGTATGGCAGAACTGTATTCTGGGAAGTCAGGAGTATGGCAGAACTGTATTCTGGGATGTCAGGAGTATGGCAGAACTGTATTCTGGGAAGTCAGGAGTATGGCAGAAATGTATTCTGGGTCCAGGCCAGGCAGAGAACACCAGTTGGGTTGCTATGGAGATAGACAGGAGAACAGAGGATGAGCTTAGCATCATGATTGGCTGACAGATGCAGTTGTTATGACGACACAAGGGAAACGGTCACTGCTTCACCATTCTGTTGAATTGTATATATGTATATGATATAGGTACCTCAGGTGGGTTTAGGAAGGGCTCGTGGTAAGAGCTGGAGCGGAATTCAGTGGAATGGTATATATGTATATGATATAGGTACCTCAGGTGGGTTTAGGAAGGGCTCGTGGTAAGAGCTGGAGCGGAATTCAGTGGAATGGTATATATGTATATGATATAGGTACCTCAGGTGGGTTTAGGAAGGGCTCGTGGTAAGAGCTGGAGCGGAATTCAGTGGAATGGTATATATGTATATGATATAGGTACCTCAGGTGGGTTTAGGAAGGGCTCGTGGTAAGAGCTGGAGCGGAATTCAGTGGAATGGTATATATGTATATGATATAGGTACCTCAGGTGGGTTTAGGAAGGGCTCGTGGTAAGAGCTGGAGCGGAATTCAGTGGAATGGTATATATGTATATGATATAGGTACCTCAGGTGGGTTTAGGAAGGGCTCGTGGTAAGAGCTGGAGCGGAATTCAGTGGAATGGTATATATGTATATGATATAGGTACCTCAGGTGGGTTTAGGAAGGGCTCGTGGTAAGAGCTGGAGCGGAATTCAGTGGAATGGTATGAGATACATCAAACACATTGGTTTCCATGGTTTCCGGGGGTTTGATGCAAATCCCTTGCGTGCCGTTCCATACGCTATTATGAGCCGTCCTCCCCTCAGCAGCCCCCTCTGGTGAGTACGGTTGGAATAAAAAAGGCCCCAGACAATGGTGGAAACAGTATGAGCATGACAGAAGAATAAGTTAGGGGGAATAAGTTAGGGGGAATAAGTTAGGTAGAATGAGTTAGGGGGAATAAGTTAGGGGGAACAAGTTAGGGAGAACTAGTTAGGGAGAATGAGTTAGGGGGAATGAGTTAGGGGGAATAAGTTAGGGAGAATAAGTTAGGGAGAATAAGTTAGGGAGAATAAGTTAGGGAGAATAAGTTAGGGGGAATAAGTTAGGGGGAATGAGTTAGGGAGAATGAGTTAGGGAGAATGAGTTAGGGAGAATAAGTTAGGGAGAATGAGTTAGGGGGAATGAGTTAGGGAGAATAAGTTAGGGAGAATGAGTTAGGGGGAATAAGTTAGGGGGAATGAGTTAGGGAGAATAAGTTAGGGGGAATAGGTTCGGGGGAATAGGTTAGGGGGAATAGGTTAGGGGGAATAGGTTCGGGGGAATAGGTTAGGGGGAATAGGTTAGGGGGAATAGGTTAGGGGGAATAGGTTAGGGAGAATGAGTTAGGGAGAATGAGTTAGGGGGAATGAGTTAGGGAGAATAAGTTAGGGAGAATAAGTTAGGGAGAATAAGTTAGGGGGAATGAGTTAGGGAGAATAAGTTAGGGAGAATGAGTTAGGGGGAATAAGTTAGGGGGAATGAGTTAGGGAGAATAAGTTAGGGAGAATGAGTTAGGGAGAATTAGTTAGGGGAATAAGTTAGTTGGAATAAGTTAGGGGGAATAAGTTAGGGAGAATAAGTTAGGGGGAATAGGTTCGGGGGAATAGGTTAGGGGGAATAGGTTCGGGGGAATAGGTTAGGGGGAATAGGTTAGGGGGAATAGGTTAGGGGGAATAGGTTAGGGGGAATAGGTTCGGTGGAATAGGTTAGGGGGAATAGGTTAGGGGAATAAGTTAGGGGGAATAGGTTAGGGGGAATAGGTTAGGGGGAATAGGTTAGGGGGAATAAGTTAGGGGGAATAGGTTAGGGGGAATAGGTTAGGGGGAATAGGTTAGGGGGAATGAGTTAGGGGGAATGAGTTAGGGAGAATAAGTTAGGGAGAATGAGTTAGGGAGAATAAGTTAGGGAGAATAAATTAGGGGGAATGAGTTAGGGAGAATAAGTTAGGGAGAATGAGTTAGGGGGAATAAGTTAGGGGGAATGAGTTAGGGAGAATAAGTTAGGGAGAATAAGTTAGGGAGAATAAGTTAGGGAGAATAAGTTAGGGAGAATGAGTTAGGGGGAATGAGTTAGGGAGAATAAGTTAGGGAGAATAAGTTAGGGAGAATAAGTTAGGGGGAATGTGTCATGCAGGTGATAGAGGACCCAAAAGCGACTTAACAGAAACAGAGTTTATTCAAGTCCAAACAGGGAATAACAGAAATCCTCTAGTCTGTAGAGGGGAATAACAAGAGAAGCGGCCACAGACTGCAGGTCGCTTCGGGTAGGCGCAGGCCGTAGTTGACAGAGACACCTGCTCACACGCAGCATCTGATGAAGGCAAAAAACACAACAGGACAGGGCGAAACACAATCACAGCACGGTGAATACTAAACAAGGAACCGACGGGACAGGAACGGAACACAAAGGAATAAATAGGGACTCTAATCAGGGGAAAGGATCGGGAACAGGTGTGGGAAGACTAAATGATGATTAGGGGAATAGGAACAGCTGGGAGCAGGAACGGAACGATAGAGAGAAGAGAGAGCGAGAGAGTGAGAGAGGGAGGGGGAGAGAGAGGGATAGAAAGAGGGAAAGAACCAAATAAGACCAGCAGAGGGAAACGAATAGAATGGGGAGCACAGGGACAAGACATGATAATAAATGACAAACATGACAGTACCCCCACTCACCGAGCGCCTCCTGGCGCACTCGAGGAGGAATCCTGGCGGCAACGGAGGAAATCATCGATGAGTGAACGGTCCAGCACGTCCCGAGACGGAACCCAACTCCTCTCCTCAGGACCGTAACCCTCCCAATCCACTAAGTATTGGTGACCCCGTCCCCGAGAACGCATGTCCATGATCTTATGTACCTTGTAAATAGGTGCGCTCTCGACAAGGACGGGAGGGGGGAGGGAAGACGAACGGGGGTGCGAAGAAAGGGCTTAACACAGGAGACATGGAAGACAGGATGGACGCGACGAAGATGTCGCGGAAGAAGCAGTCGCACAGCGACAGGATTGACGACCTGGGAGACACGGAACGGACCAATGAACATGGAGTCAACTTACGAGAAGCTGTCGTAAGAGGAAGGTTGCGAGTGGAAAGCCACACTCTCTGGCCGCAACAATACCTTGGACTCTTAATCCTGCGTTTATTGGCGGCTCTCACCGTCTGTGCCCTGTAACGGCAAAGTGCAGACCTCACCCTCCTCCAGGTGCGCTCACAACGTTGGACAAACGCTTGAGCGGAGGGAACGCTGGACTCGGCAAGCTGGGATGAGAACAGAGGAGGCTGGTAACCCAGACTACTCTGAAACGGAGATAACCCGGTAGCAGACGAAGGAAGCGACCAGAGCGTATTCTGCCCAGGGAGCTGTTCTGCCCAAGACGCAGGGTTTCTGAAAGAAAGGCTGCGTAGTATGCGACCAATCGTCTGATTGGCCCTCTCTGCTTGACCGTTAGACTGGGGATGAAACCCGGAAGAGAGACTGACGGACGCACCAATCAAACGACAGAACTCCCTCCAAAACTGTGACGTGAATTGCGGGCCTCTGTCTGAAACGGCGTCTAACGGGAGGCCATGAATTCTGAATACATTCTCAATAATGATTTGTGCCGTCTCCTTAGCGGAAGGAAGTTTAGCGAGGGGAATGAAATGTGCCGCCTTAGAGAACCTATCGACAACCGTCAGAATCACAGTCTTCCCCGCAGACAAAGGCAGACCGGTAATGAAGTCTAAGGCAATGTGAGACCATGGTCGAGAAGGAATGGGGAGCGGTCTGAGACGACCGGCAGGAGGAGAGTTACCCGACTTAGTCTGCGCGCAGTCCGAACAAGCAGCCACGAAACGGCGCGTGTCACGCTCCTGAGTCGGCCACCAAAAGCGCTGGCGAATAGACGCAAGAGTGCCTCGAACACCGGGATGACCAGCTAACTTGGCAGAGTGAGCCCACTGAAGAACAGCCAGACGAGTGGAAACAGGAACGAAAAGGAGGTTACTAGGACAAGCGCGCGGCGACGCAGTGTGCGTGAGTGCTTGCTTAACCTGTCTTTCAATTCCCCAGACTGTTAACCCGACAACACGCCCATAAGGAAGAATCCCCTCGGGATCAGTAGAAGCCACAGAAGAACTAAACAGACGGGATAAGGCATCAGGCTTGGTGTTCTTGCTACCCGGACGGTAAGAAATCACAAACTCGAAACGAGCGAAAAACAACGCCCAACGAGCTTGACGGGCATTAAGTCGTTTGGCAGAACGGATGTACTCAAGGTTCTTATGGTCTGTCCAAACGACAAAAGGAACGGTCGCCCCCTCCAACCACTGTCGCCATTCGCCTAGGGCTAAGCGGATGGCGAGCAGTTCACGGTTACCCACATCATAGTTGCGCTCAGATGGCGACAGGCGATGAGAAAAATAAGCGCAAGGATGAACCTTATCGTCAGACTGGAAGCGCTGGGATAGAATGGCTCCCACGCCTACCTCTGAAGCGTCAACCTCGACAATGAATTGTCTAGTGACGTCAGGAGTAACGAGGATAGGAGCGGACGTAAAACGTTCTTTTAGAAGATCAAAAGCTCCCTGGGCGGAACCGGACCACTTAAAACACGTCTTGACAGAAGTAAGAGCTGTGAGAGGGGCAGCAACTTGACCGAAATTACGAATGAAACGCCGATAGAAATTAGCGAAACCTAAAAAGCGCTGCAACTCGACACGTGACCTTGGAACGGGCCAATCACTGACAGCTTGGACCTTAGCGGAATCCATCTGAATGCCTTCAGCGGAAATAACGGAACCGAGAAAAGTAACGGAGGAGACATGAAAAGAGCACTTCTCAGCCTTTACGTAGAGACAATTCTCTAAAAGGCGCTGTAGAACACGTCGAACGTGCTGAACATGAATCTCGAGTGACGGAGAAAAATCAGGATATCGTCAAGATAGACAAAAACAAAAATGTTCAGCATGTCTCTCAGAACATCATTAACTAATGCCTGAAAAACAGCTGGCGCATTGGCGAGACCGAACGGCAGAACCCGGTACTCAAAATGCCCTAACGGAGTGTTAAACGCCGTTTTCCACTCGTCCCCCTCTCTGATGCGCACGAGATGGTAAGCGTTACGAAGGTCCAACTTAGTAAAGCACCTGGCTCCCTGCAGAATCTCGAAGGCTGATGACATAAGGGGAAGCGGATAACGATTCTTAACCGTTATGTCATTCAGCCCTCGATAATCCACGCAGGGGCGCAGAGTACCGTCCTTCTTCTTAACAAAAAGAACCCCGCCCCGGCCGGAGAGGAAGAAGGCACTATGGTACCGGCGTCAAGAGACACAGACAAATAATCCTCGAGAGCCTTACGTTCGGGAGCCGACAGAGAGTATAGTCTACCTCGAGGAGGAGTGGTCCCCGGAAGGAGATCAATACTACAATCATACGACCGGTGAGGAGGAAGGGAGTTGGCTCGGGACCGACTGAAGACCGTGCGCAGATCATGATATTCCTCCGGCACTCCTGTCAAATCGCCAGGTTCCTCCTGAGAAGTAGGGACAGAAGAAACGGGAGGGATGGCAGACATTAAACACTTCACATGACAAGAAACGTTCCAGGATAGGATAGAATTACTAGACCAATTAATAGAAGGATTATGACATACTAGCCAGGGATGACCCAAAACAACAGGTGTAAACGGTGAACGGAAAATCAAAAAGAAATAGTCTCACTGTGGTTACCAGATACTGTGAGGGTTAAAGGTAGTGTCTCAAATCTGATACTGGGAAGATGACTACCATCTAAGGCGAACATGGGCGTAGGCTTCTCTAACTCTCTGAAAGGAATGTCATGTTTCCGAACCCATGCTTCGTCCATGAAACAACCCTCAGCCCCAGAGTCTATCAAGGCACTACATGTAGCACCCGAACCGGTCCAGCGTAGATGGACCGACAAAGTAGTACAGGATTTTGATGGAGAGACTTGAGTAGTTGCGCTCACCTGTAGCCCTCCGCTTACAGATGAGCTCTGGCTTTTACTGGACATGAATTAACAAAATGTCCAGCAACTCCGCAATAGAGGCACAGGCGGTTGGTGATCCTCCGTTCCCTCTCCTTAGTCGAGATGCGAATCCCTCCCAGCTGCATGGGCTCAGTCTCAAAGCCAGAGGAGGGAGATGGTTGCGATGCGGAGCAGGGAAACACCGTTGATGCGAGCTCTCTTCCACGAGCCCGGTGACGAAGATCTACCCGTCGTTCTATGCGGATGGCGAGAGCAATCAAAGAGTCCACATCTGAAGGAACCTCCCGGGAGAGAATCTCATCCTTAACCACTGCGTGGAGTCCCTCCAGAAAACGAGCGAGCAGCGCCGGCTCGTTCCACTCACTAGAGGCAGCAAGAGTGCGAAACTCAATAGAATAATCCGTTATGGACCGTTCACCTTGGCATAAGGAAGCCAGGGCCCTAGAAGCCTCCCCACCAAAAACTGAACGGTCAAAAACCCGAATCATCTCCTCTTTAAAGTTCTGGAACTTGTTAGAGCAATCAGCCCTTGCCTCCCAGATAGCTGTGCCCCATTCTCGAGCCCGGCCAGTAAGGAGTGAAATGACGTAAGCAACCCGAGCTCTCTCTAGAGTATGTGTTGGGTTGGAGAGAGAACACAATCTCACACTGCGTGAGAAAGGAGCGGCACTCAGTGGGCTGCCCGGAGTAGCAAGGTGGGTTATTAACCCTAGGTTCTGGAGGCTCGGCAGGCCAGGAAGTAACAGGTGGCACGAGCCGTAGACTCTGGAACTGTCCAGAGAGGTCGGAAACCTGAGCGGCCAGGTTCTCCACGGCATGGCGAGCAGCAGACAATTCCTGCTCGTGTCTGCCGAGCATGGCTCCTTGGATCTCGACGGCAGTGTAACGAGCGTCTGAAGTCGCTGGGTCCATTCCTTGGTCGGTTCCTTCTGTCATGCAGGTGATAGAGGACCCAAAAGCGACTTAACAGAAACAGAGTTTATTCAAGTCCAAACAGGGAATAACAGAAATCCTCTAGTCTGTAGAGGGGAATAACAAGAGAAGCGGCCACAGACTGCAGGTCGCTTCGGGTAGGCGCAGGCCGTAGTTGACAGAGACACCTGCTCACACGCAGCATCTGATGAAGGCAAAAAACACGACAGGACAGGGCGAAACACAATCACAGCACGGTGAATACTAAACAAGGAACCGACGGGACAGGAACGGAACACAAAGGAATAAATAGGGACTCTAATCAGGGGAAAGGATCGGGAACAGGTGTGGGAAGACTAAATGATGATTAGGGGAATAGGAACAGCTGGGAGCAGGAACGGAACGATAGAGAGAAGAGAGAGCGAGAGAGTGAGAGAGGGAGGGGGAGAGAGAGGGATAGAAAGAGGGAAAGAACCAAATAAGACCAGCAGAGGGAAACGAATAGAATGGGGAGCACAGGGACAAGACATGATAATAAATGACAAACATGACAGAATGAGTTAGTGGGAATAAGTTAGGGGGAATAAGTTAGGGGGAATAGGTTAGGGGGAATAGGTTCGGGGGAATAGGTTCGGGGGAATAGGTTAGGGGGAATAGGTTAGGGGAATAGGTTAGGGGGAATAGGTTAGGGGAATAGGTTCGGGGAATAGGTTAGGGGAATAGGTTAGGGGGAATAAGTTAGGGGGAATAGGTTAGGGGGAATAGGTTAGGGGGAATAAGTTAGGGGGAATAGGTTAGGGGGAATAAGTTAGGGGGAATAGGTTAGGGGGAATAGGTCCTTTGTCACAGCAGTGATCTTCAGGTCCCACTTTGCTGTTGTTTACCGTTCGGTTGCCATGACAACAGCTGTCCTTCGGGTTACAGGTGAGAGGTTAGGTAGGCAGGAGGTAGACGACGCAGGAGATCACGGCCATGCTTTCTGCTCGTGGGTGCAGGGAATTGTCTCGACATTTTCCAGGATCTACACTTCCTGAACTCTTACGCCTCAGAGCGACGACAGGTGTCGATTGGATGTTGTTGAATAACGACATAAGCAGACCTCCGGAGACGAACAGATCAGTAGCTGAAGAAAAGTCTTTATAAATCCCCAATCAGCCGCACATCCCCTTTAACAGTCCTTTGATAAAAGGTGGTGGCAACATGATTCTGTAAGGCTTTACAGCTTGGAGAAATTCTCACAGACCTCAGGACATTAACGTGTCTGTCAACGCAGCTCTAGTCACCCTCATACAAGACCACTGATCCCGAGGGCTCAGTCACCTTGGAGAGACATTCTATACTGTAAACCGTGTGTTTCCATGTTCAGTGTGTGTGTGTGTGTGTGTGTGTGTGTGTGTGTGTGGTTATGTGTGTGTGTGTGTGTGTGTGTGTGTGTGTGTGTGTGTGTGTGTGTGTGTGTGTGTGTGTGTGTGTGTGTGTGTGTGTGTGTGTGTGTGTGTGTGTGTGTGTGTGTGTGTGTGTGTGTGTGTGTGTGTGTGTGTGTGTGTGTGGTTATGTGTGTGTGTAGCAGATGTCTTTATGACATCAGCACATTTATGCGAACTCCTCTATGAGCAACGCGTGCTAAACAAGGATGTGCTGTCACCGTGGATACCAGGCTGGAACACGGAACACAGCTCGTGTTTGAGGAGAGGGAAGTGATGAAAGCGTGTACAATACCACACACAATGTTTTGATGTCACCCAACCAACAAAAAAACAAAACAACGGGCTCATTTTTTAACAAAATGGAAAACGTCCTGAAGCTTTCAAAAAAACCCTCCTTGATATGATCTCACTGGAGGAGATATAGAGGGTTATAGCGGTAGTGGAACATGTAAATGTAAATGAAGATCACAAGAGGCAACCTTTTCTGTTCCTCTTTACTCTGCTAAAGCCTTTAATCCGTTACTATTCAGCCCTATTTCTGTATTTATTGTTCTCTAGGAGATTTATCAAGCAACGTACATCAAACAGTCAGAGGTAACTGTGTAGACTTACGACAGTGTTATTGATGGAAACGGATGGGGGAATAGCAAATAGCGGATGCTAAAGGAAGCCAAGCCTCCCCCCCAAAAAATATTTGATCAATAAAAAAAATAACAATTATAAAATAAGTTCTCTTTCGTCTCTCTGTGTTTTCATCATTTTCGGATAATTCGCAAGTGGCTGAATCTCACCAGAGAAATCGTCCGTGCGAAGGAAATGTGTAGACCATGTTATCTGATGCTGTCTGAAACAAAGGAAACGTGGAGACCATGTATCTGATGCTGTCTGAAACAAAGGAAACGTGGAGACCATGTATCTGAGAATCCTGCATCACAAAGGAATGAGAATCCTGCATCATAAAGGAATGAGAATCCTGCATCATAAAGGAATGAGAATCCTGCATCATAAAGGAATGGGAATCCTGCATCATAAAGGATTGAGAATCCTGCATCATAAAGGAATGGGAATCCTGCTTCATAAAGGATTGAGAATCCTGCATCGTAAAGGAATAAGAATCCTACATCATAAAGGAATGAGAATCCTGCATCGTGAAGGAATGAGAATCCTGCATCGTAAAGGAATGAGAATCCTGCATCGTAATAGAATGAGAATACTGCATCGTAAAGGAATGAGAATCCTGCATCATAAAGGAATGACAATCCTGCATCGTAATAGAATGAGAATCCTGCATCGTAAAGGAATGAGAATCCTGCATCGTAATAGAATGAGAATCCTGCATCATAAAGGAATGAGAATCCTGTATCATAAAGGAATGACAATCCTGCATCGTAATAGAATGAGAATCCTGCATCGTAAAGGAATGAGAATCCTGCATCGTAATAGAATGAGAATCCTGGCAAACGGCCAGAAGTTGCGTACCAAATAGCACCCTATTTTCTATATTTATTGCCTTACCTCTCTTATCCGACCTCATTTGCACACGCTATATATAGATTTTCCTACTGTATTATTGATTGTATATTTGTTTATTCCATGTGTAATTGTTTGTTGTTTGTGTCGAACTGCATTTCAGTCTTTATCTTGGCCAGATCGCAGTTGCAAATGAGAACTTGTTCTCAACTAGCCTACCTGGTTAAATAAAGGTGTTCTCAACTAGCCTACCTGGTTAAATAAAGGTGTTCTCAACTAGCCTACCTGGTTAAATAAAGGTGTTCTCAACTAGCCTACCTGGTTAAATAAAGGTGTTCTCAACTAGCCTACCTGGTTAAATAAAGGTGTTCTCAACTAGCCTACCTGGTTAAATAAAGGTGTTCTCAACTAGCCTACCTGGTTAAATAAAGGTGTTCTCAACTAGCCTACCTGGTTAAATAAAGGTGTTCTCAACTAGCCTACCTGGTTAAATAAAGGTGTTCTCAACTAGCCTACCTGGTTAAATAAAGGTGTTCTCAACTAGCCTACCTGGTTAAATAAAGGTGTTCTCAACTAGCCTACCTGGTTAAATAAAGGTGTTCTCAACTAGCCTACCTGGTTAAATAAAGGTGTTCTCAACTAGCCTACCTGGTTAAATAAAGGTGTTCTCAACTAGCCTACCTGGTTAAATAAAGGTGTTCTCAACTAGCCTACCTGGTTAAATAAAGGTGTTCTCAACTAGCCTACCTGGTTAAATAAAGGTGTTCTCAACTAGCCTACCTGGTTAAATAAAGGTGTTCTCAACTAGCCTACCTGGTTAAATAAAGGTGTTCTCAACTAGCCTACCTGGTTAAATAAAGGTGTTCTCAACTAGCCTACCTGGTTAAATAAAGGTGTTCTCAACTAGCCTACCTGGTTAAATAAAGGTGTTCTCAACTAGCCTACCTGGTTAAATAAAGGTGTTCTCAACTAGCCTACCTGGTTAAATAAAGGTGTTCTCAACTAGCCTACCTGGTTAAATAAAGGTGTTCTCAACTAGCCTACCTGGTTAAATAAAGGTGTTCTCAACTAGCCTACCTGGTTAAATAAAGGTGTTCTCAACTAGCCTACCTGGTCAAATAAAGGTGTTCTCAACTAGCCTACCTGGTTAAATAAAGGTGTTCTCAACTAGCCTACCTGGTTAAATAAAGGTGTTCTCAACTAGCCTACCTGGTTAAATAAAGGTGTTCTCAACAAGCCTACCTGGTTAAATAAAGGTGTTCTCAACTAGCCTACCTGGTTAAATAAAGGTGTTCTCAACTAGACTACCTGGTTAAATAAAGGTGTTCTCAACTAGACTACCTGGTTAAATAAAGGTGTTCTCAACTAGCCTACCTGGTTAAATAAAGGTGTTCTCAACTAGCCTACCTGGTTAAATAAAGGTGTTCTCAACTAGCCTACCTGGTTAAATAAAGGTGTTCTCAACTAGACTACCTGGTTAAATAAAGGTGTTCTCAACTAGACTACCTGGTTAAATAAAGGTGTTCTCAACTAGCCTACCTGGTTAAATAAAGGTGTTCTCAACTAGCCTACCTGGTTAAATAAAGGTGTTCTCAACTAGCCTACCTGGTTAAATAAAGGTGTTCTCAACTAGCCTACCTGGTTAAATAAAGGTGTTCTCAACTAGCCTACCTGGTTAAATAAAGGTGTTCTCAACTAGCCTACCTGGTTAAATAAAGGTGTTCTCAACTAGCCTACCTGGTTAAATAAAGGTGTTCTCAACTAGCCTACCTGGTTAAATAAAGGTGTTCTCAACTAGCCTACCTGGTTAAATAAAGGTGTTCTCAACTAGCCTACCTGGTTAAATAAAGGTGTTCTCAACTAGCCTACCTGGTTAAATAAAGGTGTTCTCAACTAGCCTACCTGGTTAAATAAAGGTGTTCTCAACTAGCCTACCTGGTTAAATAAAGGTGTTCTCAACTAGCCTACCTGGTTAAATAAGGGTGTTCTCAACTAGCCTACCTGGTTAAATAAAGGTGTTCTCAACTAGCCTACCTGGTTAAATAAAGGTGTTCTCAACTAGACTACCTGGTTAAATAAAGGTGTTCTCAACTAGACTACCTGGTTAAATAAAGGTGTTCTCAACTAGCCTACCTGGTTAAATAAAGGTGTTCTCAACTAGCCTACCTGGTTAAATAAAGGTGTTCTCAACTAGCCTACCTGGTTAAATAAAGGTGTTCTCAACTAGCCTACCTGGTTAAATAAAGGTGTTCTCAACTAGCCTACCTGGTTAAATAAAGGTGTTCTCAACTAGCCTACCTGGTTAAATAAAGGTGTTCTCAACTAGCCTACCTGGTTAAATAAAGGTGTTCTCAACTAGACTACCTGGTTAAATAAAGGTGTTCTCAACTAGACTACCTGGTTAAATAAAGGTGTTCTCAACTAGCCTACCTGGTTAAATAAAGGTGTTCTCAACTAGCCTACCTGGTTAAATAAAGGTGTTCTCAACTAGCCTACCTGGTTAAATAAAGGTGTTCTCAACTAGCCTACCTGGTTAAATAAAGGTGTTCTCAACTAGCCTACCTGGTTAAATAAAGGTGTTCTCAACTAGCCTACCTGGTTAAATAAAGGTGAAGCTAATGAATGAATGAAATATGTTGTACTGCTTTTGAGCAGCAAACAAGGACAGAAGAAGAGGCGTGTTGGTGGAGACACAGCCTTTGCAGTGCAGCAGACAGCAACCCAAATATGTTTTATAAACACCTTTATCCTGCCAGGGACAGGAGTGGTTCATTAGGTTTAAATGGATGGTTGATTTGTATTCATTATGAGGTCTCAGCGCAGATCAGAACAGAGAGCACAAAAGACAACGATAGAGAGAAAAGGAAAATACTCTCTTTCTCACCTGTAGTGTTTCAGAAAGAGGTCTATAAACAAGCCCCATTTTAAACACCAACAGGACCATGTTGGAGAAGCAAACAACTTGCTATCACTGAGGTTGAGAATCCTGCATCGTAAAGGAATGAGAATCCTGCATCGTAAAGGAATGAGAATCCTGCATCGTAAAGGAATGAGAATCCTGCATCGTAAAGGAATGAGAATCCTGCATCGTAAAGGATTGAGAATCCTGCATCACTTCAGTTTTACAATTCAGTCAAAATAAGTTGACTGAACTGAGAACAGAATTGACCCCAACATTGATCCCTGTGGCACTCCCTGTCCGTCACCTGTCATCACCCTCACCCGAATTGGCCCGTTAAGAGGAGAGATTAGACTCCAAAGAGCATTGCTTGGAGACCAAACACACACTGCCACCCTTGGAAACTGGATAATCACAGGTGTGTTTCCAATATTAGACCTGGAATGGACATTCAATGGCGTCTGACCCAAAACAATCTATGGAGGAATTTTCTTTGAGACAGAATACCATTATACAGTTGTACAATAAAGGTCAAATGAGAATCCTATGAAGGAATCGCTTCGACACGGTGACCGAATACCATCTTACCGTGTGGCAGAATAACTCTGAGTGCCCTCCAAAAGAACTGCAAAGCTTCATTACTCTCTGAGTGACGGCTCACTAATTTGGACGTCAGCAACAGTCGTCACCGAGTCTGTTTTGCAGACGTGTTTTGGCTAGGAGTTGCCTGGAGGCCCAGGAAAAAAGGTTGAGTCCTAAATGGCACCCTACTACCTTTTGTGGTGCCCTACTTTTGACCAGGGCCCTATTCCCTATACAGTGCACTACTTTAGACCAGAACCCTATTCACTATATAGTACACTACTTTTGACCAGAGCCCTATTCCCTATACAGTGCACTACTTTAGACCAGAGCCCTATTCCCTATATAGTGCCCTACTTTTGACCAGAGCCCTATTCCCTATATAGTGCACTACTTTTGACCAGAGCCCTATTCCCTATATAGTGCACTACTATAGACCAGGGCCCTATTCCCTATATAGTACACTACTTTTGACCAGAGCCCTATTCCCTATATAGTGCACTACTTTAGACCAGAGCCCTATTCCCTATATAGTACACTACTTTTGACCAGAGCCCTATTCCCTATATAGTGCACTACTTTTGACCAGAGCCCTATTCCCTATATAGTACACTACTTTTGACCAGAGCCCTATTCCCTATATAGTACACTACTTTTGACCAGAGCC
>NW_025746549.1:25000-57500 GCF_021184085.1 Oncorhynchus gorbuscha | reverse complement strand
TTTGTAATAAATCTCCCCAGGGGTCAGTTCCTCTTCGGATATTACTTCGTTATGGTCTTAGTGGTCGGAATATTTGATAAACATCTCTGGATACCTGAATATATTATCTTGTTTTCGGCAAAAAATAAGTGGAATTTCCCCAGAAGATCAATAATATTCACATTTTATCAATAAAAAAAAAACATTTTTAAAAAATGACTTTGATTCTACTTTGAATAATTTATTAGGGTTTTCCTGCAAAAGCATCTCTATTATTGTCACGTTCTGACCTTTATTTCCTTTGTTTTGTCATTATTTAGTATGGTCACGGCGTGAGTTGGGTGGGCAGTCTATGTTTGTTTTTCTATGTTTTGGGGGTATTTCTATGTTTCGGCCGAGTATGGTTCTCAATCAGAGGCAGGTGTCATTAGTTGTCTCTGATTGAGAATCATACTTAGGTAGCCTGGGTTTCACTGTGTGTTTGTGGGTGATTGCTCCTGTCTGTGTTACTTTGCACCAGTATTAGGCTGTTTCGGTTTTCGTGTTACGTTTTTGTATTTGATTCGTGTTTACTTTGTTTCATTAAACATGAATCTCAACCAGCCACGCCACATTTTGGTCTGTCTCTCCTTCACCAGAAGAAAACCCTTACATAAACATCTCTGGATACCTGAATATATTATCTTGTTTTGGGCAAAAAAAATACGTGGAATTTCCCCAGAAGATCAATAATATTCACATTTTATCAATAAAAAAAAAAAATTTTTTTTTTTTTTTAAATGACTTTGATTCTACTTTCCTGCAAAAACATCTCTATTATATAGATTATATTCTGTAAATACATCTCTATTATATAGATTATATTCTGTAAATACATGCATTATAAAATGGGGTCAACTCAAAACTGCCAACGTTTTCAAAGATAATTTACTAAATCTTTGATAAAAGAAGAAAATATGTCATGGCCACCAAACTTTGTGTTGTAGCTGGCAACAGGAAGTAGCCTCTTGTCTTGGCAAGATTGGAGAAGTGTTCTGTGATAAGATAACTGAGCCTCTAGGCTCTTTGTTTAGTTAACACAATACACACTTATAGTTTAGTAATGTCCAACTCACAGGCTATTGGAGCTGAAGACTCAAGATACACACTTATAGTTTAGAAATGTCCAACTCACAGACTATTGGAGAAATGTCCAACTCACAGACTATTGGAGCTGAGGACTCACAATGTGAACCAGTCTAGGTAGAATCTAAAGAAACTACGGCCAGGTAAAGGTAACTGTTTTGATTTGCCCCATTGGAGCTGAGGACTCACAATGTGAACCAGTCTAGGTAGAATCTAAAGAAGCTACGGCCAGGTAAAGGTGACTGTTTTGATTTGCCCCATTGGGGCTGAGGACTCACAATGTGAACCAGTCTAGGTAGAATCTAAAGAAACTACGGCCAGGTAAAGGTAACTGTTTTGATTTGCCCCATTGGTTTTATATTCCACTTCCACATTCCACTTATGAATTGATGTCAACCACAGTTTGATAAATACATATATATCGATAACTGTATATATTTAAATCCTTTCGTTTACTCTACCTAACTGTCTTAACCAACCTTATATTATACTGTACCTAACTGTCTTAACCAACCTTATATTATACTGTACCTACCTGTCTTAATCAACCTTATATTATACTGTACCTAACTGTCTTAATCAACCTTATATTATACTGTACCTAACTGTCTTAATCAACCTTATATTATACTGTACCTAACTGTCTTAATCAACCTTATATTATACTGTACCTAACTGTCTTAATCAACCTTATATTATACTGTACCTAACTGTCTTAATCAACCTTATATTATACTGTACCTAACTGTCTTAATCAACCTTATATTATACTGTACCTAACTGTCTTAATCAACCTTATATTATACTGTACCTAACTGTCTTAATCAACCTTATATTATACTGTACCTAACTGTCTTAATCAACCTTATATTATACTGTACCTAACTTTCTTAATCAACCTTATATTTTAGACTCAGAATCTCAGCAGCGTTCCACCAAATCTGCCCGACGACACCCAATACGTAGACATCTCACACAACAACATCGATAGATTAGATTATGAGGACCTTCCTGGACTGACCCAATGCGTTGGCTCACACTGTCAGGCTCCAGTTCCTGGACTGACCCAATGCGTTGGCTCACACTGTCAGGCTCCAGTTCCTGGACTGACCCAATGCGTTGGCTCACACTGTCAGGCTCCAGTTCCTGGACTGACCCAATGCGTTGGCTCACACTGTCAGGCTCCAGTTCCTGGACTGACCCAATGCATTGGCTCACACTGTCAGGCTCCAGTTCCTGGACTGAACCAATGCGTTGGCTCACACTGTCAGGCTCCAGTTCCTGGACTGAACCAATGCGTTGGCTCACACTGTCAGGCTCCAGTTCCTGGACTGAACCAATGCGTTGGCTCACACTGTCAGGCTCCAGTTCCTGGACTGAACCAATGCGTTGGCTAACACTGTCAGGCTCCAGTTCCTGGACTGACCCAATGCGTTGGCTCACACTGTCAGGCTCCAGTTCCTGGACTGACCCAATGCGTTGGCTCACACTGTCAGGCTCCAGTTCCTAAATGTATCTCACAACTCCTTGTCAACCATCCTGGATCTGTCATTGCCTCAACTCCAGATCCTGGAATTATCAAGCAACTAATATATGACAGTCATCTATTGCCAAGATCCCATTAAAAACCTAACACACCTTCAATTCCTTGCGCTCGGGAAGCGTAAATGCCATTTCCGGGGAACATCAATGACTTTGCTACCCTGAGAAATGTATATCTTTAAAACACCTTGGTTTTGGTGGTAAAGGAAGTGAGTGACATAGATATGAATCTCTTGCGTCTCTTGTAGTGGATGTGAGCTTTGATTGGAAACCAGTGGAGTGTGTGGAGGAGCGGGGTGACATGAGAGAAGTTGGGAAGGTTGATAACCAGGCGGGCTGCTGCGTTCTGGATGAGTTACAGGGGGTTTGATGGCACAAGAGGGGAGACCAGCCAACGGAGAGTTGCAGTAGTCCAGACAGGAGAGATGACAAGAGCCTGGAGTGAGACTACGTGGTGCAGACACAGATCCTCTCCACATCACCAGGTCGGTGAGACTACGTGGTGCAGACACAGATCCTCTCCACATCACCAGGTCGGTGAGACTACGTGGTGCAGACACAGATCCTCTCCACATCACCAGGTCGGTGAGACTACGTGGTGCAGACACAGATCCTCTCCACATCACCAGGTCGGTGAGACTACGTGGTGCAGACACAGATCCTCTCCACATCACCAGGTCGGTGAGACTACGTGGTGCAGACACAGATCCTCTCCACATCACCAGGTCGGTGAGACTATGTGGTGCCTTTTGTCCCGTTGCCATCCCATCCCTCCTGACAGTCCCACTGTGTGCTTCCAGAGGGAGGAGAGAGAGAGAGGATTGGGCCTGTGTGTGTCACTTCAAGACAAGAGAATAAAGAATTTATCCTATCAGAAATCTCAACAGCATGCCACCAAATCTGCCCGACGACACCCCAATATTTAGACATTTTCCCACAACACCATCGATAGACTAGATGATGAGGACCTCACTGGATTAAAACCACCTTTGTGTCCTGAAGGCAACTGACTGTGGGTCTGAGATTCATATCTCCTGAAGGCAAGTCACTGTGGTCTGAGGTTCATATCTCCTGAAGGCAACTCACTGTGGGTCTGAGATGCATATCTCCTGAAGGCAACTCATCATGGTCTGAGGTTCATATCTCCTGAAGGCAACTCACTGTGGGTCTGAGGTTCATATCTCCTGAAGGCAACTCATCATGGTCTGAGGTTCATATCTCCTGAAGGCAACTCACTGTGGGTCTGAGGTTCATATCTCCTGAAGGCAACTCACTGTGGGTCTGAGGTTCATAACTCCTGAAGGCAACTCATCGTGGTCTGAGGTTCATATCTCCTGAAGGCAACTCACTGTGGGTCTGAGGTTCATATCTCCTGAAGGCAACTCATCATGGTCTGAGGTTCATATCTCCTGAAGGCAACTCACTGTGGTCTGAGGTTCATATCTCCTGAAGGCAACTCACTGTGGGTCTGAGGTTCATAACTCCTGAAGGCAACTCATCGTGGTCTGAGGTTCATATCTCCTGAAGGCAACTCACTGTGGGTCTGAGGTTCATATCTCCTGAAGGCAACTCACTGTGGGTCTGAGGTTCATATCTCCTGAAGGCAACTCATCGTGGTCTGAGGTTCATATCTCCTGAAGGCAACTCATCGTGGTCTGAGGTTCATATCTCCTGAAGGCAACTCATCGTGGTCTGAGGTTCATATCTCCTGAAGGCAACTCACTGTGGGTCTGAGGTTCATATCTCCTGAAGGCAACTCATCATGGTCTGAGGTTCATAACTCCTGAAGGCAACTCATCGTGGTCTGAGGTTCATATCTCCTGAAGGCAACTCATCATGGTCTGAGGTTCATAACTCCTGAAGGCAACTCATCGTGGTCTGAGGTTCATATCTCCTGAAGGCAACTCACTGTGGGTCTGAGGTTCATATCTCCTGAAGGCAACTCATCGTGGTCTGAGGTTCATATCTCCTGAAGGCAACTCACTGTGGGTCTGAGGTTCATATCTCCTGAAGGCAACTCATCATGGTCTGAGGTTCATATCTCCTGAAGGCAACTCACTGTGGGTCTGAGGTTCATATCTCCCGAAGGCAACTCACTGTGGGTCTGAGGTTCATATCTCCTGAAGGCAACTCATCGTGGTCTGAGGTTCATATCTCCTGAAGGCAGTGTACAACAGGACTCCCTGGTCTTCCTCCTCTTGGAGTCCATCCCTTCAGACTCTCTGCCTAGGAAGTTCCCGAACCTGCGGACAATGCGGAGGCAGCAGAGCTACCTGGAGTGTCCCGGCGCTGGTCTGGAGAGGAAGAGACAGGCGTTTTGGAGCAGTCTGAAAGCTATACTGAGGACAGAAGATGGTGGTGCATGGTGCTAAAGGTCCTAGCTGCAGATATAGCTGATACATTATCTCTGGTGACAGACCAGGGCTGAGCATGGCACCTGGCATGGCAATGTTGGTGACTACAATACCCATAAGCCCATTATAATGACTATTTCTGCAGCCAGAGGGTATTTGTGGGGTTCCTTCTAGGTACCAGCTCATGTTGGAGTACAGGGGAATGAGGAAGTGGATGTTCTTGCCAAGCAGGCTCTCCAACATCCTAATATTCACATGGAAAGAGTTGTGGAACAGGGAGAAACCAATGGAAAGAGTTGTGGAACAGGGAGAAACCAATGGAAAGAGTTGTGGAACAGGGAGAAACCAATGGAAAGAGTTGTGGAACAGGGAGAAACCAATGGAAAGAGTTGTGGAACAGGGAGAAACCAATGGAAAGACACCTGTCTTCCAGGAAAAGGTGACGTCAGGAATATTCTCAGGTGGAGAGGGAACGGAGGAAACAAAGGTTTGGACACACCAGGCTTAACAGTTGATTGGTGGGAAAGCATCCGTCTGGGAGGTGTCATCGCTAACCAGAGGAGATGGAGACAAAGGAACACATTCTATTTTAGTGCCAGCAATATGGGAGGGGGGAAAAGGGGAGAGATAGTTATTATATTTTAAGGAGTAATGGTGTTGAAGAGCTTTAAGTGAACTGCTGGGGAAATCTTCAGGAGATAGTCGTATTTAATGATTTATATCGTTGCCTTATTAAGGAGATGAGAACAATGGGAAGGATTCAGACCTTCTCTGTCTCTGGTCCGCACTCCACTACAGTTGGTGGTAGTAATGCACCTTAAAGTTGGTTGCCAACCGCCATATAAAAACCACAGAAGAAGCAGCAGATGCAGCAGCAGCAGGAGCAGCAGGGAGGGAGCAGCAGCAGCACGAGGAGCAGCAGCAGGAGGAGCAGCAGCAACAGGAGCAGCAGGAGAGGGGAGCAGCAGCAACAGGAGCAGCAGGAGAGGGGAGCAGCAGCAGGAGGAGCAGCAGGAGAGGGGAGCAGCAGCAACAGGAGCAGCAGGAGAGGGGAGCAGCAGCAGGAGGAGCAGCAGCAGGAGGAAGAGCGAGTTGTTAATGGTCGCCCATTTTCCCTCCTCTCCATTCCAATTTAAGATGGTGGTGAGAATGCAGAAGAGAGAAGTCGGTATAGAAAGTGAGACGACGCGACAAAGGCGAAACAATAGCGCTAACAACAAACCTTTGTCTCCTGAGTACAAAGAAACTTCTCCTGAGTACAGAGAACTTCTCCTGAGTACAAAGAAACTTCTCCTGAGTACAGAGAAACATCTCCTGAGTACAAGGAAACTTCCCCTGACTACAATCCAAGTAAACATCCTTTTAGATGTATTTGAGAATCTTGAGAATGTCTAAATGGCACTAGTGGTTTGCTCTGAAGTTAAGCCTGCCCAGCATGACGTATGCCTACCTGTAGAGACAGGTGTGGCGGAGACATCCAAGGCTTGCTCTGATGAGAAAATCAGAAATGATTTTGGACAGTTGGGAGTGAGATTTTTTGTTGTTTGCGAAAAGTGGATCTGTGCTGTTTGGCCGACCCATACATACACTAATGTATATATACAGCAGTATGAGGACACCCCTTCTAATTAGTGGATTTGGCTATTTCAGCCACACTCATTGCTGACAGGTGTATAAAATCGAGCACACAGCCATGCAATCTCCATAGACAAACATTGACAGTAGAATGGCCTTACTGAAGAGTTCAGTGACTTTCAACTTGGCACCGTTTAAAGAATGCCATCTTTCCAACAAGTTTTTTTTCAAAAATCTGCCCTGCTAGAGCTGCCCCGGTCAACTCTAAGTGCTGTTATTGTGAAATGAAAATGTCTAGGAGCAACAACGGCTCAGCCACGAAGTGGTAGGCCACATAAACGCACAGAACGGGACCGCCGAGTGCTAAATATATAATATATGCCATTTAGCAGACGCTTTTATCCAAAGCGACTTACAGTCATGTGTGCATACATTCTACGTATGGGTGGTCCCGGGGATCGAACCCACTACCCTGGCATTACAAGCGCCATGCTCTACCAACTGAGCTACAGAAGGAGCTGAAGCGCGTAGCACGTAAAAATCATCTGTCCTTGGTTGCAACACTCACTACTGAGTTCCAAACTGCCTCTGGAAGCAACGTCAGTTAATAACTATTCATTGGGAGCTTTATGAAAAGTGGTTTCCGTGGCCGCACACAAGCCTAAGATCACCATGCGCAACGCCAAGCATTGACTGGAGTGTTGTAAAGATCGTTGCCATTGGACTCTGGAGCAGTGGAAACGTGTTCTCTGGAGTGATGAATCACGTTTCACCATCTGGCAGTCTGACTGATGAATCTGGCTTTGGAACGCTACCTGCGCTAATGTCAACTGTAAAGTTTGGTGGATCAGGAAGAATGGTCTGGGGCCGTTTTTCATGGTTCGGGCTAGCCTCCTTAGTTCCAGTGAAGGGAAATCTTAATGCTACAGCATACATTTTCATTCTAGACGATTCTGTGTTTCCAACTTTGTGGCAACAGTATGGGGAAAGCCCTTTACTGTTTCACAATGACAAGCAATGTTCCAACATCTAGTGGAAAGCCTTCCCAGAAGAGTGGAGGCTGTTATAGCAGCAATGTTCCAACATCTAGTGGAAAGACTTCCCAGAAGAGTGGAGGCTGTTATAGTAGAACAGGGGGGACCAACTTCATATTAATGCCCCATGATTTTGAATGAGATGTTGTACGAGCAGGTGTCCACATACTTTTGGTCGTGTGGTGTATGTCGTGTCAAGCTGGTTGAAAAACAAACTGGCAGCGGTTAAATCTGTCAAAGTTTTGAGAAGTGTAATTGTGTTTATTGTTTTTCTGCATCCTTTGCCCAGAGGCAGCAGGCACTCTCCGTCACGCGTCTCAGGGCTCAACCTGTGTCGTGCTTTGCAATCCGGAGCAGGGAGCGGCTCAAAGGAGTGATCAGTGGGGTGGATCAAATGGAACAAAAATAATATTGCTGGTATTTGTGACGCCCGCCGTTTGATGAGATGTAGCCCCGGTGGCAATTCCCTGTCTGTTTGGTTAGCTTTGACACAGAGTTTCCACCTGATAAGGTCAGGTTAGATTATATATATATATCTGGTCCTTCTGTAGCTCAGTTGGTAGAGCATGGCGCTTGTAACGCCAGGGTAGTGGGTTCAATCCCCTGGACCACCCATACGTAGAATGTATGCACACATGACAGTAAGTTGCTTTGGATAAAAGCGTCTGCTAAATGGCATATATTATATTATATATGATATTATTATATTTAATATTCAGTGAGGGCCCATGTTACGAACCCGCTGCGGTGCTTTAGGTGCCAAGGATTCAGACATGTTGCAGCATTGTGTAAAAGGTAGATGTGCAGGAGGGCATGGTCAGAGGGAGTGTAAAGTTGGGATAGAGTTGGTATAGAAAAAAAGCACTGTGTGTTAACTGCAGCTGGGGATGCGAAGTGCCCTGTGAGACACAGACAGGTTGAGATTGCCAGTTTCGAGTGGGGAAGAAAGTTTCCTATGCTGAGGCAGTGAAGAGACTAGAGGATAGCCCAAGGGTGAGTGATTCCCCTGGGAGCCCGTCAGTGAGTAGGCCTGAAGAGAGAGAGAGAGAGAGAGAGAGAGAGAGACAGAGAGAATGAGTTTTAGTAAGGTATGATTTCTTGAGTTTTTATTTCTATGGTCATTAATTGTACCACACAGATGGAATGGAAATCGCAGAAGGTTGATCTGGTATCAGCAGCAGATAAGTTATTGGGCGTCAGAGCTTTTAGTGCAGAATAACTACATGGGGATATGAGAGAAGGGGATCCAGCCCCCCAGGCCGTAATCCTTTTGTAGGATCTAGTAGTAGCCGAAGTAGCCATCCTCCCCTCATCAGCCTCATGTGGTAGGGTTAGATTGTGGTGCAATAAAAAATTAAATCCCATTCCCCTTTATCGTTTTTTTGTGAAGTGGATTCTACTGCACTGCTGGAGCTAGGAACACAATCATTTCGCTATACCTGCAATAACATCTGCTAAATATGTGTATGTGACCGATACAATTTGATTTGACTTGAACAAAATGTGCAATTCACACTCCGACCTGTGAATGGCAGTAATACTTAACAAAGCCTCTAGTCTGTCAGACCAAGACGAAGAAGAAGAGAAGGTACCGCTATCATTACACAGAGGCTGAAAGAGAAAAAGCAAGGCGTTTTCTCCAGAGGGACAACTAGAATTGAATATTAACGCTGACTGAAATACAGTTGCAAGCTCAGAAATATTATCAATCTCCCTGCCCTAGTTTGGTCTGGATATCCCCTGGAGAGAAATCCCAGCAAAAATAGACAGGGTGAGTAAACTCAAACTCTCGCCTGAAAACTAGCGCCAGATAGCTTGCAATGATTACAAAAGTAACCCGGGATGGAGTACAAACCCATCATTCACAAATATCCTACCCCTGTCTTCGAAGTTAATGTTACAAGGGCAGTGGGAAAAGTCAAAAGGTTCGCCCAAAATGCATGCAGGTCTTGGGGGCCAATCTGAGTAGGAAAGTCCCAGGCTTTGCCCGGAAGAGGTAGGCCGCACTGTCAGTTTTGAACGGTTTTCATTTTCTTTGCTAATGCTAAACCTAGCTAGCTAACAGATAGCCAACCTGACACTTCTTTCTCGTTTGAAAACCTGTTTTATACATCTAAAAGTAGTGTAGTGTTTTTTTTGTTTATAATATGAACATAGTATTTTTAGAATGTCATTAGTGTTCAGTTTTATTTATTATTGTTGGGTTGTCTGGTTAGCTAGCTAGCTTCATCCGCGTCACTTGACCGGCTTATTTAAAAGTGTAAAGCGTCTGTCAAATACAGTCAGTCCCCTTAAAAGTTTTCACACCACTTCAGTTTTTATCACATTTTGTTGTTACACCCAGAATTTAAAATCCATAACATTTAGATTAGTTTGTTACTGGCCTACACACAATACCCCGTAAAGTAATGTCAAAGTGGAATTATGTTTTTTTTTAAGTCTTAAGTCTTTATTAAGTCTTTACAGATGTATTATAATGGTATTGAGTTGAGTCACAAGTTGCATGGACTCACTGTGTACAATAGTGTTTAACATGATTTCTGAATGACTACCTCATCTCTGTACCCCACACATACAATTATGTGTTTTTCAAACACAGATTCAACCACAAAGATCAGGGAGCTTTTAGATGGGGAAGAACAAAAATACATTGAATAATCCCTTTGAGCAAAGTGAATGTATTAATTACACTCTGGATGGTGTATCAATACACCCAGTCACTACAAAGAGACAGATGTCCTTTCTAACTAAGTTGCCGGAGAGGAAGGAAACCGCTCAGAGATTCACCATGAGGGCCAATGGTGACTTTAAAACAGTTACAGAGGCTGTTGTTTAGCAGTGTTTTTGTAGCACACATGATGGGAGAGTTTGTAAATAATCAAGATATCATTCTGCCAGGTAGGCAGTAGGCTACTTTGTAGTTAACATTTAATGAGAAAGTTTTTGGAAAAGCCTTTCCATCTACCAGAAGACTGTTTCTATTAGCATTTTTGCTAACGTCTACACAAAGTGGTAGACCGGCACATAAGTCGCTCTGGATAAGAGCGTCTGCTAAATGACTTAAATGTAATGTAATGTACACACAGGGGATCTCGTTGCCTGTTCAGAAAGTTGCAGGAAATACGTATCACTGAAGCATTCTGTTCATGTCTCATGATAAACTTGACTGAATATTGTTCAATTCTGTTTTAATGTTTGGATTCCGTCCATCTTCTCTGCATGGCGGTTTTACCAAGGCCCTAATCCTCCAGGGCCTTGGAAAATTGCAATGATCTCAGAACAGGGCATCACGGCTGGCCCTCGGATGTAGACAGAGAGCCAATATTAATAATATGCAGGTCAATCTCTCCTGGCTCGAAGTAGAGGAGATCTGACTTCATCACTACTTGTATTAGTGAGAGGTTGAAAGCACCGAGCCGTCTGTTTTTAAACAAAGAGCACACAGCTCGGACATGCATAACCCCACAAGACATGCCACTAGAGGTCTCTTCGCAGTCTTAAGTCCAGAACAGACCATGGGAGGCGAACTGTACTACAGGAAATATAATGATTATGATCACACATCCTCAATGTAAATATTATGGTGAAACTATACCAAAGATGGTTTAGAAACTTGTGAACCAAGCTGGTGTGTGTGCGTATATATATATTTGTGAATCACCCATAAATTTGAAAAAAGCCAGATATGATTTTTAGGCCATATTTCCCAGCCCTAGTTGGGAGGCCCAAGAGACCAGGCGTGGCAGGACGGAGTGCTCAGGTTGGGGTGTAGGGTTTGATCATAGCCTGAAGGTAGTTAGGGCCCAGAGGTGGCAGGACGGAGTGCTCAGGTTGGGGTGTAGGGTTTGATCATAGCCTGAAGGTAGTTAGGGCCAAGAAAGAGCCCAGAGGTGGCAGGACGGAGTGCTCAGGTTGGGGTGTAGGGTTTGATCATAGCCTGAAGGTAGGGAGGGCCCAGAGGTGGCAGGACGGAGTGCTCAGGTTGGGGTGTCGGGTTTGATCATAGCCTGAAGGTAGGGAGGGCCAAGAGACCAGGGGGTGGCAGGACGGAGTGCTCAGGTTGGGGTGTAGGGTTTGATCACAGCCTGAAGGTAGGGAGGGGCAGTTCCTCTTGCTCCTCTGTAGGTAAACACCATGGTGTTGAAGATGATGCTTCGACTGGAAGCCAGTGGAGTGTGCGTAGGTGCGAGGTGACACAGGAAGATTTAGGAAGGTTGAACGACCAGGCGGGCTGTGTCATTCATTGTTGGGTGGCAGGTAGTCTAGTGGTTAGAGCGTTGTGCCAGTATCCTGAAAGGTTGCTGGATCAAATCCCTGAGCTGACAAGGTAAAGATCTGTTGTTCTGCCCCTGAACAAGGCAGTTAACCCAGTCTTCCAAGGCCGTCATTGAAAATTAGAATTGCCTAGTTAAATAAAGATGAAATAAAACATTCTGGATAAGTTGCAGAGGTTTGATGGCTCATCGGGGAGCCCAGACAACAGAGTTGCAGCAGTCTAAACTGGAGATGACAAGTGCATGGGTTAGTGCCTGGGTTAGTGCCTGGGTTAGTGCCTGGGTTAGTGCCTGGGTTAGTGCCTGGGTTAGTGCCTGGGTTAGTGCCTGGGTTAGTGCCTGGGTTAGTGCCTGGGTTAGTGCCTGTGCCACTTCCTGTGTGAGGAAAAGTCTGATGTCACTCTACTGATGTTATAGAGCAGTGGTATGTCACTCTACTGATGTTATAGAGCAGTGGTATGTCACTCTACTGATGTTATAGAGCAGTGGTATGTCACTACTGATGTTATAGAGCAGTGGTATGTCACTACTGATGTTATAGAGCAGTGGTATGTCACTCTGCTGATGTTATAGAGCAGTGGTATGTCACTACTGATGTTATAGAGCAGTGGTATGTCACTACTGATGTTATAGAGCAGTGGTATGTCACTCTACTGATGTTATAGAGCAGTGGTATGTCACTACTGATGTTATAGAGCAGTGGTATGTCACTCTACTGATGTTATAGAGCAGTGGTATGTCACTACTGATGTTATAGAGCAGTGGTATGTCACTACTGATGTTATAGAGCAGTGGTATGTCACTACTGATGTTATAGAGCAGTGGTATGTCACTACTGATGTTATAGAGCAGTGGTATGTCACTACTGATGTTATAGAGCAGTGGTATGTCACTACTGATGTTATAGAGCAGTGGTATGTCACTACTGATGTTATAGAGCAGTGGTATGTCACACTACTGATGTTATAGAGCAGTGGTATGTCACTCTACTGATGTTATAGAGCAGTGGTATGTCACTCTGCTGATGTTATAGAGCAGTGGTATGTCACTCTGCTGATGTTATAGAGCAGTGGTATGTCACTCTACTGATGTTATAGAGCAGTGGTATGTCACTCTGCTGTTGTTATAGAGCAGTGGTATGTCACTCTACTGATGTTATAGAGCAGTGGTATGTCACTCTACTGTTGTTATAGAGCAGTGGTATGTCACTCTGCTGATGTTATAGAGCAGTGGTATGTCACACTACTGATGTTATAGAGCAGTGGTATGTCACTCTACTGATGTTATAGAGCAGTGGTATGTCACTCTGCTGATGTTATAGAGCTGTGATATGTCACTACTGATGTTATAGAGCAGTGGTATGTCACACTACTGATGTTATAGAGCAGTGGTATGTCACTACTGATGTTATAGAGCAGTGGTATGTCACTGCTGATGTTATAGAGCAGTGGTATGTCACACTACTGATGTTATAGAGCAGTGGTATGTCACTCTGCTGATGTTATAGAGCAGTGGTATGTCACTACTGATGTTATAGAGCAGTGGTATGTCACTACTGATGTTATAGAGCAGTGGTATGTCACTACTGATGTTATAGAGCAGTGGTATGTCACTCTGCTGATGTTATAGAGCCGTGGTATGTCATTCTGCTGTTGTTATAGAGCAGTGGTATGTCACTGCTGATGTTATAGAGCAGTGGTATGTCACTACTGATGTTATAGAGCAGTGGTATGTCACTCTACTGATGTTATAGAGCAGTGGTATGTCACTCTACTGATGTTATAGAGCAGTGGTATGTCACTACTGATGTTATAGAGCAGTGGTATGTCACTACTGATGTTATAGAGCAGTGGTATGTCACTCTGCTGATGTTATAGAGCAGTGGTATGTCACTACTGATGTTATAGAGCAGTGGTATGTCACTACTGATGTTATAGAGCAGTGGTATGTCACTCTACTGATGTTATAGAGCAGTGGTATGTCACTACTGATGTTATAGAGCAGTGGTATGTCACTCTACTGATGTTATAGAGCAGTGGTATGTCACTACTGATGTTATAGAGCAGTGGTATGTCACTACTGATGTTATAGAGCAGTGGTATGTCACTCTACTGATGTTATAGAGCAGTGGTATGTCACTACTGATGTTATAGAGCAGTGGTATGTCACTACTGATGTTATAGAGCAGTGGTATGTCACTACTGATGTTATAGAGCAGTGGTATGTCACTACTGATGTTATAGAGCAGTGGTATGTCACACTACTGATGTTATAGAGCAGTGGTATGTCACTCTACTGATGTTATAGAGCAGTGGTATGTCACTCTGCTGATGTTATAGAGCAGTGGTATGTCACTCTGCTGATGTTATAGAGCAGTGGTATGTCACTCTACTGATGTTATAGAGCAGTGGTATGTCACTCTGCTGTTGTTATAGAGCAGTGGTATGTCACTCTACTGATGTTATAGAGCAGTGGTATGTCACTCTACTGTTGTTATAGAGCAGTGGTATGTCACTCTGCTGATGTTATAGAGCAGTGGTATGTCACACTACTGATGTTATAGAGCAGTGGTATGTCACTCTACTGATGTTATAGAGCAGTGGTATGTCACTCTGCTGATGTTATAGAGCTGTGATATGTCACTACTGATGTTATAGAGCAGTGGTATGTCACACTACTGATGTTATAGAGCAGTGGTATGTCACTACTGATGTTATAGAGCAGTGGTATGTCACTGCTGATGTTATAGAGCAGTGGTATGTCACACTACTGATGTTATAGAGCAGTGGTATGTCACTCTGCTGATGTTATAGAGCAGTGGTATGTCACTACTGATGTTATAGAGCAGTGGTATGTCACTACTGATGTTATAGAGCAGTGGTATGTCACTACTGATGTTATAGAGCAGTGGTATGTCACTCTGCTGATGTTATAGAGCCGTGGTATGTCATTCTGCTGTTGTTATAGAGCAGTGGTATGTCACTGCTGATGTTATAGAGCAGTGGTATGTCACTACTGATGTTATAGAGCAGTGGTATGTCACTCTGCTGATGTTATAGAGCAGTGGTATGTCACTACTGATGTTATAGAGCAGTGGTATGTCACTCTACTGATGTTATAGAGCAGTGGTATGTCACTACTGATGTTATAGAGCAGTGGTATGTCACTACTGATGTTATAGAGCAGTGGTATGTCACTCTACTGATGTTATAGAGCAGTGGTATGTCACTACTGATGTTATAGAGCAGTGGTATGTCACTACTGATGTTATAGAGCAGTGGTATGTCACTACTGATGTTATAGAGCAGTGGTATGTCACTACTGATGTTATAGAGCAGTGGTATGTCACTCTGCTGATGTTATAGAGCAGTGGTATGTCACTCTACTGATGTTATAGAGCAGTGGTATGTCACTCTGCTGATGTTATAGAGCAGTGGTATGTCACTACTGATGTTATAGAGCAGTGGTATGTCACTCTACTGATGTTATAGAGCAGTGGTATGTCACTCTGCTGATGTTATAGAGCAGTGGTATGTCACTACTGATGTTATAGAGCAGTGGTATGTCACTCTACTGATGTTATAGAGCAGTGGTATGTCACTACTGATGTTATAGAGCAGTGGTATGTCACTACTGATGTTATAGAGCAGTGGTATGTCACTACTGATGTTATAGAGCAGTGGTATGTCACTACTGATGTTATAGAGCAGTGGTATGTCACTCTGCTGATGTTATAGAGCAGTGGTATGTCACTCTGCTGATGTTATAGAGCAGTGGTATGTCACTCTGCTGATGTTATAGAGCAGTGGTATGTCACTCTGCTGATGTTATAGAGCAGTGGTATGTCACTCTACTGATGTTATAGAGCAGTGGTATGTCACTCTGCTGATGTTATAGAGCAGTGGTATGTCACTGCTGATGTTATAGAGCAGTGGTATGTCACTCTACTGATGTTATAGAGCAGTGGTATGTCACTCTACTGATGTTATAGAGCAGTGGTATGTCACTACTGATGTTATAGAGCAGTGGTATGTCACTACTGATGTTATAGAGCAGTGGTATGTCACTCTGCTGATGTTATAGAGCAGTGGTATGTCACTCTGCTGATGTTATAGAGCAGTGGTATGTCACTACTGATGTTATAGAGCAGTGGTATGTCACTACTGATGTTATAGAGCAGTGGTATGTCACTCTGCTGATGTTATAGAGCAGTGGTATGTCACTACTGATGTTATAGAGCAGTGGTATGTCACTCTGCTGATGTTATAGAGCAGTGGTATGTCACTACTGATGTTATAGAGCAGTGGTATGTCACTCTACTGGTGTTATAGAGCAGTGGTATGTCACTACTGGTGTTATAGAGCAGTGGTATGTCACTACTGATGTTATAGAGCAGTGGTATGTCACTACTGATGTTATAGAGCAGTGGTATGTCACTCTACTGATGTTATAGAGCAGTGGTATGTCACTACTGATGTTATAGAGCAGTGGTATGTCACTACTGATGTTATAGAGCAGTGGTATGTCACTACTGATGTTATAGAGCAGTGGTATGTCACTACTGATGTTATAGAGCAGTGGTATGTCACTACTGATGTTATAGAGCAGTGGTATGTCACTACTGATGTTATAGAGCAGTGGTATGTCACTACTGATGTTATAGAGCAGTGGTATGTCACTACTGATGTTATAGAGCAGTGGTATGTCACTACTGATGTTATAGAGCAGTGGTATGTCACTACTGATGTTATAGAGCAGTGGTATGTCACTACTGATGTTATAGAGCAGTGGTATGTCACTCTGCTGATGTTATAGAGCAGTGGTATGTCACTACTGATGTTATAGAGCTGTGATATGTCACTACTGATGTTATAGAGCAGTGGTATGTCACACTACTGATGTTATAGAGCAGTGGTATGTCACTACTGATGTTATAGAGCAGTGGTATGTCACTGCTGATGTTATAGAGCCGTGGTATGTCACTCTGCTGTTGTTATAGAGCAGTGGTATGTCACTACTGATGTTATAGAGCAGTGGTATGTCACACTACTGATGTTATAGAGCAGTGGTATGTCACTCTACTGATGTTATAGAGCAGTGGTATGTCACTCTACTGATGTTATAGAGCAGTGGTATGTCACTACTGATGTTATAGAGCAGTGGTATGTCACTACTGATGTTATAGAGCAGTGGTATGTCACTCTGCTGATGTTATAGAGCAGTGGTATGTCACTACTGATGTTATAGAGCAGTGGTATGTCACTCTGCTGATGTTATAGAGCAGTGGTATGTCACTCTGCTGATGTTATAGAGCAGTGGTATGTCACTACTGATGTTATAGAGCAGTGGTATGTCACTCTACTGATGTTATAGAGCAGTGGTATGTCACTACTGATGTTATAGAGCAGTGGTATGTCACTACTGATGTTATAGAGCAGTGGTATGTCACTACTGATGTTATAGAGCAGTGGTATGTCACTACTGATGTTATAGAGCAGTGGTATGTCACTACTGATGTTATAGAGCAGTGGTATGTCACTACTGATGTTATAGAGCAGTGGTATGTCACTCTGCTGATGTTATAGAGCAGTGGTATGTCACTACTGATGTTATAGAGCTGTGATATGTCACTACTGATGTTATAGAGCAGTGGTATGTCACACTACTGATGTTATAGAGCAGTGGTATGTCACTACTGATGTTATAGAGCAGTGGTATGTCACTGCTGATGTTATAGAGCCGTGGTATGTCACTCTGCTGTTGTTATAGAGCAGTGGTATGTCACTACTGATGTTATAGAGCAGTGGTATGTCACACTACTGATGTTATAGAGCAGTGGTATGTCACTCTACTGATGTTATAGAGCAGTGGTATGTCACTCTACTGATGTTATAGAGCAGTGGTATGTCACACTACTGATGTTATAGAGCAGTGGTATGTCACTACTGTTGTTATAGAGCAGTGGTATGTCACTCTACTGATGTTATAGAGCAGTGGTATGTCACTACTGATGTTATAGAGCAGTGGTATGTCACTCTGCTGATGTTATAGAGCAGTGGTATGTCACTCTACTGATGTTATAGAGCAGTGGTATGTCACACTACTGATGTTATAGAGCAGTGGTATGTCACTACTGTTGTTATAGAGCAGTGGTATGTCACTCTGCTGATGTTATAGAGCAGTGGTATGTCACTCTACTGATGTTATAGAGCAGTGGTATGTCACTACTGATGTTATAGAGCAGTGGTATGTCACTACTGTTGTTATAGAGCAGTGGTATGTCACTCTGCTGATGTTATAGAGCAGTGGTATGTCACTCTACTGATGTTATAGAGCAGTGGTATGTCACTCTGCTGATGTTATAGAGCAGTGGTATGTCACTCTGCTGATGTTATAGAGCAGTGGTATGTCACTACTGATGTTATAGAGCAGTGGTATGTCACTCTGCTGATGTTATGGAGCAGTGGTATGTCACTCTACTGATGTTATAGAGCAGTGGTATGTCACTACTGATGTTATAGAGCAGTGGTATGTCACTACTGATGTTATAGAGCAGTGGTATGTCACTACTGATGTTATAGAGCAGTGGTATGTCACTCTACTGATGTTATAGAGCAGTGGTATGTCACTACTGATGTTATAGAGCAGTGGTATGTCACTACTGATGTTATAGAGCAGTGGTATGTCACTACTGATGTTATAGAGCAGTGGTATGTCACTACTGATGTTATAGAGCAGTGGTATGTCACTCTACTGATGTTATAGAGCAGTGGTATGTCACTACTGATGTTATAGAGCAGTGGTATGTCACTACTGATGTTATAGAGCAGTGGTATGTCACTCTGCTGATGTTATAGAGCAGTGGTATGTCACTACTGATGTTATAGAGCAGTGGTATGTCACTACTGATGTTATAGAGCAGTGGTATGTCACTCTACTGATGTTATAGAGCAGTGGTATGTCACTACTGATGTTATAGAGCAGTGGTATGTCACTACTGATGTTATAGAGCAGTGGTATGTCACTCTACTGATGTTATAGAGCAGTGGTATGTCACTACTGATGTTATAGAGCAGTGGTATGTCACTACTGATGTTATAGAGCAGTGGTATGTCACTACTGTTGTTATAGAGCAGTGGTATGTCACTCTGCTGATGTTATAGAGCAGTGGTATGTCACTCTACTGATGTTATAGAGCAGTGGTATGTCACTCTACTGATGTTATAGAGCAGTGGTATGTCACTCTGCTGATGTTATAGAGCAGTGGTATGTCACTCTACTGATGTTATAGAGCAGTGGTATGTCACTACTGATGTTATAGAGCAGTGGTATGTCACTACTGATGTTATAGAGCAGTGGTATGTCACACTACTGATGTTATAGAGCAGTGGTATGTCACTACTGATGTTATAGAGCAGTGGTATGTCACTCTGCTGATGTTATAGAGCAGTGGTATTCAAAGGTGGGGTGGCGGCCCCTAGTGTTGTCGCAGGGAAACTGCGGTGGGGTCCCTAAAATATTTTTCTATTTTTTTTTGGCACATTAGTAAAGAGTACAGATTATTCTATTGGACAACATACAAAAGGTTTTGAGAGAAAAAAAAAATAAAAAAAAATAATATTGAGTAAATGTGGAAGAGTAGTGGATTGTCAATGCAGAGCAATGATCGGAGAGACCATGAGAGGAGCAGTGACTTGGTCTATAGAGAGAAGAGGGCCTAGAACCGAGCCCTGGGGGACCCCACTAGTGAGAGTATATGGTGCAGACTCCACTCCACGCCTCCTGGTAGGACCACAGTGTTGGTTCCCTCCGTAGCCAGACAGACAGATCTTACCGTGACGGCATCCTGGGAAACCACAGCCCGAGTCTCAACGCTGTACAGTAACTTAACTGGGAGGATAAAATGTCAAATGCAACCGTGGCTGTTTTCTAATTTCATACTGGACACGTGCAGGAACGTGAGTCAGACCAGCTCCACTCTGCAGGCCTATCACCCATCCAATCATGGTAGGGCCCACTCGGATACCCCACCTCTGGCCTGTGTCCATTGGGTTGTCCCCCAAATGGCACCCTACTCTCTTTATAGTGCACTACTTTATCACCAAGGTCCACGGGGCTCTGGTCTATAGTAGTGTACTATATGGGGAAAAGGGCTCTGGTCTAAAGTAGTGCACTATATAGGGAATAGGGCTCTGGTCTAAAGTAGTTCATTATATAGGGAATAGGGCTCTATTTAGGCTGCAAGACGGGGTCGACCCCAGGAAAGGCTGATGGCCTTACATGTAGAGCAGGCAGGAGAAGAAGGGGAGGGATGTAAGAAGGGCTATATAAATACATTTGATTTGAAAGAGCACCATGTTTCCCTTCACCACTTCCCTTTAAAGAGAGGACCGGGGAGCTGGCTCCTCCTCCTCCTCCTCCTCTCTCCGTGCTGGGGATGGGAGCTGGCTCCTCCTCCTCTCTCCGTGCTGGGGATGGGAGCTGGCTCCTCCTCTTCCTCCTCCTCCTCTCTCTGTGCTGGGGATGGGAGCTGGCTCCTCCTCCTCCTCTCTCTGTGCTGGGGATGGGAGCTGGCTCCTCCTCCTCCTCTCTCCGGGCTGGGGATGGGACAGTGTATTTTTAGACTCCCCCTTCCTCTACCCCGTGTGTGTGTGTGTGTGTGTGTGTGTGTGTGTGTGTGTGTGTGTGTGTGTGTGTGTGTGTGTGTGTGTGTGTGTGTGTGTGTGTGTGTGTGTGTGTGTGTGTGTCAGCCTGAAGAGACATTCTCTCTCTGTGAGAACCAGAACAGAAAGCAGCCTGAGTTGAACCTTGGTCAGTGTCACCTGGCACTCTTGTTGATAGTCATGCAGGCCCAGGTGTCAGCCTCTAGAGACCATTGTTTTGTAAAACAAAAAGGATATTTTAAAGTTTGAGGAGAAAACAGCGATGGCTTTGCTAACCAGTATGTTGCCCTGGAAATAACAAAATAAAATGCATCTGTTAGCATGAAACAAGGTGTGAAATTGGTTATTTGCCCTTTAGGCCTACAATTTATATAGAAAAGTATGTGGACACCCCATCAAATGAGTGGATTCAGCTAATTCAGCCACAGCCTTTGGTAACGGGTGTATAAAATCGAGCACATAGTTCTATGGAGTGATGAATCCTGCTTCAACATCAGGCAGTCCGACAGACAAATCTGGGTTTGGCGAGTGCCAGGAGAACGCTACCGGCTTAATGCATAGTGCCAACTGTAAAGTTTGGTGGAGTTTTTTGTGGTTCGGGTCAAGTGGAACGCCTTCCCAGAAGAGTGGAGGCTGTTATAGCAGCAATGTTCCAACATCAAGTGGAAAGCCTTCCCAGAAGAGTGGAGGCTGTTATAGCAGCAATGTTCCAACATCTAGTGGAAAGCCTTCCCAGAAGAGTGGAGGCTGTTATAGCAGCAATGTTCCAACATCTAGTGGAAATCCTTCCCAGAAGAGTGGAGGTTGTTATAGCAGCAATGTTCCAACATCTAGTGGAAAGCCTTCCCAGAAGAGTGGAGGCTGTTATAGCAGCAATGTTACAACATCTAGTGGAAAGCCTTCCCAGAAGAGTGGAGGCTGTTATAGCAGCAATGTTCCAACATCTAGTGGAAAGCCTTCCCAGAAGAGTGGAGGCTGTTATAGCAGCGATGTTCCAACATCTAGTGGAAAGTCTTCCCAGAAGAGTGGAGGCTGTTATAGCAGCAATGTTCCAACATCTAGTGGAAAGCCTTCCCAGAAGAGTGGAGGCTGTTATAGCAGCAATGTTCCAACATCTAGTGGAAAGCCTTCCCAGAAGAGTGGAGGCTGTTACAGCAGCAAAAAGCCCCTAGATGCTGGAACATTGCTGTTAATACTCCGTATTAATGGCTATGATTTTGGAATGAGATGTTGGACGAGCAGTTGTCCACATACCGTTGGTCATGTAGTGTATGTATTGTATTGCTTTCTGTTAGAGTAAATCACTTAAGAAGTAGGGGATCCTTTCCCAATTAAAAAAAGACAGATGTTGTTATTTACCCATGATCCTCTCTGGGGGGAGTCTTCCGGTGTGATGGGATGGATTGTAAAAGGCCCTTGTTATTGTCCAGCACATCCATTCAGAGCTTTTTTACAGACAGGCATGCTGTGTCTCTCTCTCTCTCTCTCTCTCTCTGATGAGACATCCTGATGAGAGCTTGATGAGTTGTTATTTACCCATGATCCTCTCTGGGGGAGTCTTCCAGTGTGTCTCTGACTCAGCCGGTCTCATTATATCCTTCCGTGTGTGTGTGTGTGTGTGTGTGTGTGTGTGTGTGTGTGTGTGTGTGTGTGTGTGTGTGTGTGTGTGTGTGTGTGTGTGTGTGTGTGTGTGTTAGTGACTTGGCATTCGGAAAGTATTCAGACCCCTTGACTTTTTTTCCCACATTTTGTTACGTTACATCCTTTTTCTAAAATGGATGGTCTTTTCCCCTCGTCAATCTACACACAATACCCCATAATGACAAAGCAAAAACCCTTTACTCAGTATTAAGATCACATTTACATAAGTATTCAGACCCTTTACTCAGTACTTTGTTGAAGCACCTTTGGCAGCGATTACAGCCTCGAGTCTTCTTGGGTATGACACTTACAAGCCTGTATTCTGGAAGTTTCTCCCATTGTTCTGTGCAGATCCTCTCAAGCTCTGACAGCTATTTTCCGGTCTCTCCAGAGATGTTCAATCAGGTTCAAGTCCGGGCTCTGGCTGGGCCACTCGAGGACATTGAGACTTGTCCTGAAGCGACTCATGCTCTGTCTTTGCTGTGTGCTTCGGGTCGTTGTCCTGTTGGAAGGCGAACCTCCGCCCCAGTTTTAGGTCCTGAGTGCTCTGGAGCAGGTTTTCATCAAGGGATCTCTCTGTACTTTGCTCCGTTCATCCTTCCCTCTGTCTTGACTTGTCTCCCAGTCCCTGCAGCTGAAAAACATCCCCACAGCATGATGCTGCCACCACCATGCTTCACCGTAGGGATGGTGCCAGGTTTCCTCCAGACGTGACGCTTGACATTCAGGCCAAAGAGTTCAATCTTGGTTTCATCAGACCAGAGAATCTTGTTTCTCATGGTCTGAGTTCTTTAGGTGCATTTTGACAAACTCCAAGCCGGCTGTCATGTGCCTTTTACTGAGGAGTGGCTTCCGTCTGTCCACTCTACCATAAATGCCTGATTGGTGAAGTGCTGCAGAGGTGGTTGTCCTTCTGGAAGGTTCTCCTATCTCCACAGAGGAAAGCTGGAGCTCTGTCAGAGTGACCATTGGGTTCATTCAATCCCAGACCACAGCCTTTCTCCCCTGATTGGTCTGTTTGGCCGGGCGGCCAGCCCTAGGAAGAGTCTTGGTGGTTCCAAACTTCTTCCATTTAAGAATGATGGAGGCCACTGTGTTCTTGGGGACCTTCAATGATGCAGACATTTTTTTGTTATCCTTCCCCAGATCTGTGCCTCAAAATAATCCTGTCTCGGAGCTCTACAGGCAAATCTTTCAACCTCGTGGCTTGATTTTTGCTCTGACATGCACTGTCAACTGTGGGACCTTATAAAGACAGGTGTGTGCCTTTCCAAATCATGTCCAATCAATTGAATTTACCAAAGGTAGACTACAATCATGTTGCAGAATACATCTCAAGGATGATCAATGGAAAAAACGGAATGCATACGAGCTCATTTTCGAGTCTCATAGCAAAGGGTCTGAATACTTCTAAAAACCTGTTTTGGCTTTGTCATTATGGGGTGTTGTGATGTCATTATGGGGTGTTGTGATGTCATTATGGGGTGTTGTGATGTCACTATGGGGTGTTGTGATGTCATTACGGGGTATTGTGATGTCACTATGGGGTGTTGTGATGTCACTATGGGGTGTTGTGATGTCATTATGGGGTGTTGTGATGTCATTACGGGGTGTTGTGATGTCATTACGGGGTATTGTGATGTCATTATGGGGTGTTGTGATGTCATTATGGGGTGTTGTGATGTCATTATGGGGTGTTGTGATGTCATTATGGGGTGTTGTGATGTCACTATGGGGTGTTGTGATGTCATTACGGGGTGTTGTGATGTCACTACGGGGTATTGTGATGTCATTATGGGGTGTTGTGATGTCATTGTGGGGTGTTGTGATGTCATTACGGGGTGTTGTGATGTCATTGTGGGGTGTTGTGATGTCATTGTGGGGTGTTGTGATGTCATTGTGGGGTGTTGTGATGTCATTGTGGGGTGTTGTGATGTCATTGTGGGGTGTTGTGATGTCATTACGGGGTGTTGTGATGTCATTACGGGGTGTTGTGATGTCATTACGGGGTATTGTGATGTCATTACGGGGTATTGTGATGTCATTACGGGGTATTGTGATGTCATTACGGGGTATTGTGATGTCATTACGGGGTATTGTGATGTCATTACGGGGTATTGTGATGTCATTACGGGGTATTGTGTTTAGACTGAGGAACAAATGATTCAATCCATTTTAGAACAAGGCTGTAACGTAACCAAAGGTGAAAACAGGGAAAGGGTTCTGACTACTTTCCCAAGGCACTGTGTACCTGTCGTCTGAATGCTCATAGTTCTTATGAATCACACCGTCCCTCACACATACAACCCTCCTGACATCACACCAGACGTCTGCTCTATCAGTTTATAAATGTCTCAACTCTTCAGTCGTCACGTGACGAGGATGTCATCTGTTGGCTTTGCAGAGAGTGTTGATGAGTACGGTTGTAGCGTTTTGAGTACGGTTGTAGCGTTTTGGGTATGTTGATGAGTACGGGTGTAGCGTTTTGGGTATGTTGATGAGTACGGGTGTAGCGTTTTGGGTATGTTGATGAGTACGGGTGTAGCGTTTTGGGTATGTTGATGAGTACGGGTGTAGCGTTTTGGGTATGTTGATGAGTACGGGTGTAGCGTTTTGGGTATGTTGATGAGTACGGGTGTAGCGTTTTGGGTATGTTGATGAGTACGGGTGTAGCGTTTTGGGTATGTTGATGAGTACGGGTGTAGCGTTTTGGGTATGTTGATGAGTACGGGTGTAGCGTTTTGGGTATGTTGATGAGTACGGGTGTAGCGTTTTGAGTATGTTGATGAGTACGGGTGTAGCGTTTTGGGTATGTTGATGAGTACGGGTGTAGCGTTTTGGGTATGTTGATGAGTACGGGTGTAGCGTTTTGGGTATGTTGATGAGTACGGGTGTAGCGTTTTGGGTATGTTGATGAGTACGGGTGTAGCGTTTTGGGTATGTTGATGAGTACGGGTGTAGCGTTTTGGGTATGTTGATGAGTACGGGTGTAGCGTTTTGGGTATGTTGATGAGTACGGGTGTAGCGTTTTGGGTATGTTGATGAGTACGGGTGTAGCGTTTTGGGTATGTTGATGAGTACGGGTGTAGCGTTTTGGGTATGTTGATGAGTACGGGTGTAGCGTTTTGGGTATGTTGATGAGTACGGGTGTAGCGTTTTGGGTATGTTGATGAGTACGGGTGTAGCGTTTTGGGTATGTTGATGAGTACGGGCGTAGCGTTTTGGGTATGTTGATGAGTACGGGCGTAGCGTTTGGGTATGTTGATGAGTACGGGCGTAGCGTTTGGGTATGTTGATGAGTACGGGTGTAGCGTTTTGGGTATGTTGATGAGTACGGGCGTAGCGTTTGGGTATGTTGATGAGTACGGGTGTAGTGTTTTGGGTATGTTGATGAGTACGGGTGTAGCGTTTGAGTATGTTGATGAGTACGGGTGTAGCGTTTTGGGTATGTTGATGAGTACGGGTGTAGCGTTTTGGGTATGTTGATGAGTACGGGTGTAGCGTTTTGGGTATGTTGATGAGTACGGGTGTAGCGTTTTGGGTATGTTGATGAGTACGGGTGTAGCGTTTTGGGTATGTTGATGAGTACGGGTGTAGCGTTTTGGGTATGTTGATGAGTACGGGTGTAGCGTTTTGGGTATGTTGATGAGTACGGGTGTAGCGTTTTGGGTATGTTGATGAGTACGGGTGTAGCGTTTTGGGTATGTTGATGAGTACGGGTGTAGCGTTTTGGGTATGTTGATGAGTACGGGTGTAGCGTTTTGGGTATGTTGATGAGTACGGGTGTAGCGTTTTGGGTATGTTGATGAGTACGGGTGTAGCGTTTTGGGTATGTTGATGAGTACGGGTGTAGCGTTTTGGGTATGTTGATGAGTACGGGCGTAGCGTTTTGGGTATGTTGATGAGTACGGGCGTAGCGTTTTGGGTATGTTGATGACCCTCACGAGACTCTGGTTAGTTTATATCGTCTTGTCTTCTTCCCATCTGAAACAGTTCAGAACCGTTCCTTCACGTATTAGGACATTTTATGGTGTTTTTGGTCTTTGACAAGGGTTCTTTCTTTCGGGATGTTTGTGCACAAGACATTTTTTCTCTCTCTATGCAAGACGAAGTCGGAAGCCAAAGACAAGTTTGTTTCAATGAGGAATCGCCGCCTTGCCATTTTCTTTTGACTTGAGATATAATGCACAACTTCGAGTTGGATGTAAAAATTGGGTGACCAAGATCTCCACGTCAAAATTATTGACCCATTCTTAGATTTTAATTCAGACTATTTTGAGGGATAGTCAGAATATACTGGCTACGGTGTCTCTAGATGGACAAACAGTACTATTGTCGTTTTTTTCCCCCTCGTTTTTCAAGTGAGGGTCTTTTTAAGGGAGTATGGAGCTGGTTCGCTTGGCGTAGATGAGGTCCTCGGCGCCAACCGAACCAAAGCACGCCGGAAGGCTTTAGCCGGTTAACACCGGAAACAGCAACTCATTATGTGTAGTGTTCACTTAAGACTTAAAACATAGGCCTGTGTTTCAACCTCTCCAATGGCTCTTCTCATCTCTCTCTGGGTAGAGGAACATAAGAGTTTTAACGAGGTCTAGACCACTAAATCAATTTAATTCCTCAAATGGGTGAGTGGAAAACAGGCCACACGGCTGGGACATAAAAGCCTTTCTTTCTCTCAGTGGTTGGTTGAGACTCACGCAGACACACGGTCAACCAGAGACCTTTTTGTTCAGCCAATGATTGTTTCTCTGTACGGAACTGTGTAGTCAGTATGATTTTGTTTGGCATTGGTTCTCTGTACAGCACTAGTAACACTCACACCAGGGGTACTCAACCAGATACTATTAACACTCACACCAGGGGTACTCAACCAGATACTATTAACACTCTCACCAGGGGTACTCAACCAGATACTATTAACACTCACACCAGGGGTACTCAACCAGATACTACTAACACTCACACCAGGGGTATTCAACCAGCACACCAGGGGTACTCAACCAGATACTATTAACACTTACACCAGGGGTCCTCAACCAGCACACCAGGGGTACTCAACCAGATACTATTAACACTCACACCAGGGGTACTCAACCAGCACACCAGGGGTACTCAACCAGCCACTATTAATACTCACACCAGGGGTATTCAACCAGATACTATTAACACTCACACCAGGGGTACTCAACCAGCACACCAGGGGTTCTCAACCAGATACTATTAACACTCACACCAGGGGTACTCAACCAGATACTATTAACACTCACACCAGGGGTACTCAACCAGCACACCAGGGGTATTCAACCAGATACTACTAACACTCACACCAGGGGTATTCAACCAGATACTACTAACACTCACACCAGGGGTACTCAACCAGATACTATTAACACTCACACCAGGGGTATTCAACCAGCACACCAGGGGTACTCAACCAGATACTATTAACACTCACACCAGGGGTACTCAACCAGATACTATTAACACTCACACCAGGGGTACTCAACCAGCCACTACTAACAATCACACCAGGGGTACTCAACCAGATACTATTAACACTCACACCAGGGGTATTCAACCAGCACACCAGGGGTACTCAACCAGATACTATTAACACTCACACCACGGGTACTCAACCAGCACACAAGGGGTACTCAACCAGCCACTACTAACAATCACACCAGGGGTACTCAACCAGATACTATTAACACTCACACCAGGGGTACTCAACCAGATACTATTAACACTCACACCAGGGGTACTCAACCAGATACTATTAACACTCACACCAGGGGTACTCAACCAGATACTATTAACACTCACACCAGGGGTACTCAACCAGATACTATTAACACTCACACCAGGGGTACTCAACCAGATACAGTTAACACTCACACCAGGGGTACTCAACCAGCACACCAGGGGTATTCAACCAGCACACCAGGGGTACTCAACCAGATACTGTTAATACTCACACCAGGGGTACTCAACCAGATACTATTAACAATCACACCAGGGGTATTCAACCAGCACACCAGGGGTATTCAACCAGATACTATTAACACTCACACCAGGGGTACTCAACCAGATACTATTAACAATCACACCAGGGGTACTCAACCAGCACACCAGGGGTATTCAACCAGCACACCAGGGGTACTCAACCAGATACTGTTAATACTCACACCAGGGGTACTCAACCAGATACTATTAACACTCACACCAGGGGTATTCAACCAGCACACCAGGGGTACTCAACCAGATACTGTTAATACTCACACCAGGGGTACTCAACCAGATACTATTAACAATCACACCAGGGGTATTCAACCAGCACACCAGGGGTATTCAACCAGATACTATTAACACTCACACCAGGGGTACTCAACCAGATACTATTAACACTCACACCAGGGGTACTCAACCAGCACACCAGGGGTACTCAACCAGATACTATTAACACTCACACCAGGGGTATTCAACCAGCACACCAGGGGTACTCAACCAGATACTATTAACACTCACACCAGGGGTATTCAACCAGCACACCAGGGGTACTCAACCAGATACTATTAACACTCACACCAGGGGTATTCAACCAGCACACCAGGGGTACTCAACCAGCACACCAGGGGTACTCAACCAGATACTATTAACACTCACACCAGGGGTACTCAACCAGATACTATTAACACTCACACCAGGGGTACTCAACCAGCACACCAGGGGTATTCAACCAGATACTACTAACACTCACACCAGGGGTATTCAACCAGATACTACTAACACTCACACCAGGGGTACTCAACCAGATACTATTAACACTCACACCAGGGGTATTCAACCAGCACACCAGGGGTACTCAACCAGATACTATTAACACTCACACCAGGGGTACTCAACCAGATACTATTAACACTCACACCAGGGGTACTCAACCAGCCACTACTAACAATCACACCAGGGGTACTCAACCAGATACTATTAACACTCACACCAGGGGTATTCAACCAGCACACCAGGGGTACTCAACCAGATACTATTAACACTCACACCACGGGTACTCAACCAGCACACAAGGGGTACTCAACCAGCCACTACTAACAATCACACCAGGGGTACTCAACCAGATACTATTAACACTCACACCAGGGGTACTCAACCAGATACTATTAACACTCACACCAGGGGTACTCAACCAGATACTATTAACACTCACACCAGGGGTACTCAACCAGATACTATTAACACTCACACCAGGGGTACTCAACCAGATACTATTAACACTCACACCAGGGGTACTCAACCAGATACAGTTAACACTCACACCAGGGGTACTCAACCAGCACACCAGGGGTATTCAACCAGCACACCAGGGGTACTCAACCAGATACTGTTAATACTCACACCAGGGGTACTCAACCAGATACTATTAACAATCACACCAGGGGTATTCAACCAGCACACCAGGGGTATTCAACCAGATACTATTAACACTCACACCAGGGGTACTCAACCAGATACTATTAACAATCACACCAGGGGTACTCAACCAGCACACCAGGGGTATTCAACCAGCACACCAGGGGTACTCAACCAGATACTGTTAATACTCACACCAGGGGTACTCAACCAGATACTATTAACACTCACACCAGGGGTATTCAACCAGCACACCAGGGGTACTCAACCAGATACTGTTAATACTCACACCAGGGGTACTCAACCAGATACTATTAACAATCACACCAGGGGTATTCAACCAGCACACCAGGGGTATTCAACCAGATACTATTAACACTCACACCAGGGGTACTCAACCAGATACTATTAACACTCACACCAGGGGTACTCAACCAGCACACCAGGGGTACTCAACCAGATACTATTAACACTCACACCAGGGGTATTCAACCAGCACACCAGGGGTACTCAACCAGATACTATTAACACTCACACCAGGGGTATTCAACCAGCACACCAGGGGTACTCAACCAGATACTATTAACACTCACACCAGGGGTATTCAACCAGCACACCAGGGGTACTCAACCAGCACACCAGGGGTACTCAACCAGATACTATTAACACTCACACCAGGGGTATTCAACCAGATACTATTAACACTCACACCAGGGGTACTCAACCAGATACTATTAACACTCACACCAGGGGTACTCAACCAGATACTATTAACACTCACACCAGGGGTATTCAACCAGCACACCAGGGGTACTCAACCAGCACACCAGGGGTACTCAACCAGATACTATTAACACTCACACCAGGGGTACTCAACCAGATACTATTTGAGAAGGTCTGGTCACTAACTTCCTAGGTGGCAACGGTTCGGATAGATGGAATCGTTTATCGACATCATAACGAACGTCCACATTGTGACAATGCTTCCCCAAAACTGTTCCCATCCCTCTTGTTTGGCGGAAAGAAAATGTGACACTTTCAAAGCTCATTTCCTGCAATTCAACACACTGTCAAAGCTCATTTCCTGCAATTCAACACACTGTCAAAGCTCATTTCCTGCAATTCAACACACTGTCAAAGCTCATTTCCTGCAATTCAACACACTGTCAAAGCTAATTTCCTGTTTCCAATTCAACACACTTTCAAAGCTCATTTCCTGTTTCCAATTCAACACACTTTCAAAGCTCATTTCCTGTTTCCAATTCAACACACTGTCAAAGCTCATTTCCTGTCTCCAATTCAACACACTGTCAAAGCTCATTTCCTGTCTCCAATTCAACACACTTTGTCCACTGGTGGGGACTTTCTGTTCAGCGTTGTAATATCCCCCCCCCCCCTCCGCCGTCTCTTTCCAGCCTGCGCTGCCCTCTGCCACGTGTCTCTCTCTGCTCGTCGTCTTGGATATCCTGCAGTCCAGAGGTGAAGGTTATGGATCCTATGGAGTGTCCGCTGTGCTTGGAGCCGCTGGAGACGGACGATGCCAACTTCTTCCCCTGCACCTGCGGCTACCAGATCTGTCGCTTCTGTTGGCACCGCATCCGCACAGACGAGAACGGCCTCTGCCCTGCCTGCAGAAAGGTATGCTACCCTGGTCTACCCTGATCTACCCTCTGCCCTGCCTGCAGAAAGGTAGGCTACCCTGGTCTACTCCATATCCTACCCCATATCCTACCCTAAATATCTACCCTGGTCTACCCTCTGCCCCGCCTGCAGAAAGGTAGGCTACCCTGGTCTACTCCATATCCTACCCTGGTCTACCCTCTGCCCCTCCTGCAGAAAGGTAGGCTACCCTGGTCTACTCCATATCTTACCCTAAATATCCACCCTGGTCTACCCTCTGCCCTGCCTGCAGAAAGGTAGGCTACCCTGGTCTACTCCATATCCTACCCTAAATAGCTACCCTGGTCTACCCTCTGCCCCGCCTGCAGAAAGGTAGGCTACCCTGGTCTACTCCATATCCTACCCTGGTCTACCCTCTGCCCCGCCTGCAGAAAGGTAGGCTACCCTGGTCTACTCCATATCTTACCCTAAATATCTACCCTGGTCTACCCTCTGCCCTGCCTGCAGAAAGGTAGGCTACCCTGGTCTACTCCATATCCTACCCTGGTCTACCCTCTGCCCCGCCTGCAGAAAGGTAGGCTACCCTGGTCTACTCCATATCTTACCCTAAATATCTACCCTGGTCTACCCTCTGCCCTGCCTGCAGAAAGGTAGGCTACCCTGGTCTACTCCATATCCTACCCTAAATAGCTACCCTGGTCTACCCTCTGCCCTGCCGAAAGGTAGGCTACCCTAGTGTACCCCTACCCCATTTCCTACCCTAAACCCTGGCCTCTGCCCTGCCTGCAGAAAGGTAGGCTACCCTAGTGTACCCCTACCCCATATTCTACCCTAAACCCTGCCCTAGTCTACCCCCTACCTCATATCCTACCCTAAACCCTACCCTAGTCAAACCCTACCTCATATCCTACCCTATACCTTACCCTAGTCTAACCCCTGCCTCATATCCTACCCTAAACCTTACCCTAGTCTAACCCCTACCCCATATCCTACCCTAAACACTACCCTTGTCTAACCCTACCCCATCCTACCCTAAACCCTAGTTTACCCCCTACCCTGTATCCTACCCTAGTCTAACCCCTACCCCATATCCTACCCTATATCTTACCCTAGTCTAACCCCTACCCCATATCCTACCCTACCTCCTACCCTTGTCTAACCCTACCCCATCCTACCCTAAACCCTAGTTTATCCCCTACCCTAGGATTCCCCAACTGGTGGTCCGCGGGCCAAATCTGACCTGCAGGTAATATTATTTGGTCCCCGAAGCC
>NW_025746549.1:0-20000 GCF_021184085.1 Oncorhynchus gorbuscha | reverse complement strand
GAAGTGGAAGTGGACATGAAGATACTGAGTTTACAATGCTGTTGGAAGTGGAAGTGGACATGAAGATACTGAGTTTACAATGCTGTTGGAAGTGGAAGTGGACATGAAGAGGAAGTGGACATGAAGATACTGAGTTTACAATGCTGTTGGAAGTGGACATGAAGTCTCAGAAAGACACTGAGTTTACAATGCTGTTGGAAGTGGAAGTGGACATGAAGTGTCAGAAAGACACTGAGTTTACAATGCAGTTGGAAGTGGAAGTAGACATGAAGATACTGAGTTTACAATGCTGTTGGAAGTGGAAGTGGACATGAAGTGTCAGAAAGATACTGAGTTTACAATGCTGTTGGAAGTGGAAGTAGACATGAAGATACTGAGTTTACAATGCTGTTGGAAGTGGAAGTGGACATGAAGTCTCAGGAAGATACTGAGTTTACAATGCTGTTGGAAGTGGAAGTGGACATGAAGATACTGAGTTTACAATGCTGTTGGAAGTGGAAGTGGACATGAAGATACTGAGTTTACAATGCTGTTGGAAGTGGAAGTGGACATGAAGTGTCAGAAAGATACTGAGTTTACAATGCTGTTGGAAGTGGAAGTGGACATGAAGATACTGAGTTTACAATGCTGTTGGAAGTGGAAGTAGACATGAAGATACTGAGTTTACAATGCTGTTGGAAGTGGAAGTGGACATGAAGATACTGAGTTTACAAAGCTGTTGGAAATGGACATGAAGAGGAAGTGGACATGAAGATACTGAGTTTACAATGCTGTTGGAAGTGGAAGTAGACATGAAGATACTGAGTTTACAATGCTGTTGGAAGTGGAAGTGGACATGAAGAGGAAGTGGACATGAAGATACTGAGTTTACAATGCTGTTGGAAGTGGAAGTAGACATGAAGATACTGAGTCTACAATGCTGTTGGAAGTGGACATGAAGTCTCAGGAAGATACTGAGTTTACAATGCTGTTGGAAGTGGAAGTGGACATGAAGATACTGAGTTTACAATGCTGTTGGAAGTGGAAGTGGACATGAAGTGTCAGAAAGATACTGAGTTTACAATGCTGTTGGAAGTGGAAGTGGACATGAAGATACTGAGTTTACAATGCTGTTGGAAGTGGAAGTGGACATGAAGATACTGAGTTTACAATGCTGTTGGAAATGGACATGAAGAGGAAGTGGACATGAAGATACTGAGTTTACAATGCTGTTGGAAGTGGAAGTGGACATGAAGATACTGAGTTTACAATGCTGTTGGAAGTGGAAGTGGACATGAAGATACTGAGTTTACAATGCTGTTGGAAGTGGAAGTAGACATGAAGATACTGAGTTTACAATGCTGTTGGAAGTGGAAGTGGACATGAAGATACTGAGTTTACAATGCTGTTGGAAGTGGAAGTGGACATGAAGAGGAAGTGGACATGAAGATACTGAGTTTACAATGCTGTTGGAAGTGGACATGAAGTCTCAGAAAGAGACTGAGTTTACAATGCTGTTGGAAGTGGACATGAAGTCTCAGAAAGACACTGAGTTTACAATGCTGTTGGAAGTGGAAGTGGACATGAAGTGTCAGAAAGACACTGAGTTTACAATGCTGTTGGAAGAGGAAGTGGACATGAAGACACTGAGTTTACAATGCTGTTGGAAGTGGACATGAAGAGGAAGTGGACATGAAGACACTGAGTTTACAATGCTGTTGGAAGTGGACATGAAGAGGAAGTGGACATGAAGAGGAAGTGGACATGACAACACCCTTCTGATGTCCTATCCTCTCACGGTTTAACCCCGTCTGCTCACTCTGCTGTTTCTACGCACACGACCAGCAACATTTCCCCCATGTCTGTCCTCGTTGTTTCTGTCTGGCCTGATATAGTGGTGTTTGATTATCACACAGCTGCTACTGCGAATGGTTTCACTCAGTCTTTAAGGGATAGGGAGGGAGGGGGGAGGGAGAGAGGGAGGGAGGGGGGGAGGGAGGGAGGGAGGGAGAGAGAGAGAGAGGAGGGAGGGAGGGAGCATTGGTCAAACAAAGGCTGCAAAGAGATGTCTTGAGCTCTGGTCGAAGTGGACGGAGAGTGACCAGAATGTCAAAACTATCGTCGCCCAGCGGCTCGGGCCACAGAAACCACCAACACAACCAACCACTTCCCTCTTTTACCCATCTCACTGCCCTGGACTCCTTCCACAGAAACCACCAACATAACGAACCACTTTCCTCTTTTACCCATCTCACTACCCTGGACTCCTTCCACAGAAACCTCCTCACTACGGATCAGAAACCTCCTCGCTGCGGATCAGAAACCCCCTCACTACGGATCAGAAACCTCCTCACTGCGGATCAGAAACCTCCTCACTGCGGATCAGAAACCTCCTCACTACGGATCAGAAACCTCCTCACTGCGGATCAGAAACCTCCTCACTACGGATCAGAAACCTCCTCACTGCGGATCAGAAACCTCCTCACTACGGATCAGAAACCTCCTCACTACGGATCAGAAACCTCCTCACTGCGGATCAGAAACCTCCTCACTGCGGATCAGAAACCTCCTCACTGCGGATCAGAAACCTCCTCACTGCGGATCAGAAACCTCCTCACTGCGGATCAGAAACCTCCTCACTGCGGATCAGAAACCTCCTCACTGCGGATCAGAAACCTCCTCACTGCGGATCAGAAACCTCCTCACTGCGGATCAGAAACCTCCTCACTGCGGATCAGAAACCTCCTCACTACGGATCAGAAACCTCCTCACTGCGGATCAGAAACCTCCTCACTGCGGATCAGAAACCTCCTCACTACGGATCAGAAACCTCCTCACTACGGATCAGAAATCTCCTCACTACGGATCAGAAACCTCCTCACTGCGGATCAGAAACCTCCTCACTGCGGATCAGAAACCTCCTCACTGCGGATCAGAAACCTCCTCACTGCAGATCAGAAACCTCCTCACTACGGATCAGAAACCTCCTCACTGCGGATCAGAAACCTCCTCACTGCGGATCAGAAACCTCCTCACTGCGGATCAGAAACCTCCTCACTGTGGATCAGAAACCTCCTCACTGTGGATCAGAAACCTCCTCACTACGGATCAGAAACCTCCTCACTGCAGATCAGAAACCCCCTCCTACGGATCAGAAACCTCCTCACTGCAGATCAGAAAACACCAACATCACAGATCAGAAACCTCCTCACTGCAGATCAGAAAACACCAACATCACAGATCAGAAACCTCACTGCAGATCAGAAAACACCAACATCACAGATCAGAAATCATGGAAATTATTTTATCGTTCCGACTGTCTTATTGTAACAGTTTTGGAGCGTAATTGACCGTTGTAACATGATTATAACAGTTATGTTTTGATGTGTAGACTAAACTACATTTCCCAACAGCCCCTCTGTTTTCCTCTGTCCGTCCCAGATTCTAAAGAGACCCGAGTATTTTGTGAAGTTTGGGAAGGTCCATAAGGTAGTCATCAACAACAGCACCTCATACGCCGGCTCACAGGTATGAGGGGGGGCGGGAACTTCCTGTGGGCGAGGATGATTGACAGTAATGTTGTAGTTTAAATTGATGGCGTTTGATTGGTTGATGGAGTGCATTAGAAATGTGTTACTAACACAATATACAGCCATAACACCAGTACAATGAAAATACATAAAGTACATTGATTGATTGATTAACACATTGATTGATCCATTGATTGTCTTGGTCTTGTCCCCCAAGGGCCCCAGTGCCAGTGCCTATGTCACTTACATCCGCTCAGAAGACGCCCTCAGAGCAATACAGTGTGTCAACAACCTAGTAGTAGACGGCAGAACACTGAAGGTAAGTTTGGGAAAATATACCACGGTATGTACATCTAGTTAATAAGCATCTCTAGTCTGGGCACAGGACCAAACGATAAGCATCTCTAGTCTGGGCACAGGACCAAACAATACGCATCTCTAGTCTGGGCACAGGACAGAACCATAAGCATCTCTAGTCTGGGCACAGGACAGAACCATAAGCATCTCTAGTCTGGGCACAGGACAGAACCATAAGCATCTCTAGTCTGGGCACAGGACCAAACGATAAGCATCTCTAGTCTGGGCACAGGACCAAACCATAAGCATTTCTAGTCTGGGCACAGGACCAAACGATAAGCATCTCTAGTCTGGGCACAGGACAGAACCATAAGCATCTCTAGTCTGGGCACAGGACCAAACGATAAGCATCTCTAGTCTGGGCACAGGACAGAACCATAAGCATCTCTAGTCTGGGCACAGGACCAAACGATAAGCATCTCTAGTCTGGGCACAGGACCAAACGATAAGCATCTCTAGTCTGGGCACAGGACCAAACGATAAGCATCTCTAGTCTGGGCACAGGACAGAACAATAAGCATCTCTAGTCTGGGCACAGGACAACACAATAAGCATCTCTAGTCTGGGCACAGGACCGAACAATAAGCATCTCTAGTCTGGGCACAGGACCGAACAATAAGCATCTCTAGTCTGGGCACAGGACAGAACAATAAGCATCTCTAGTCTGGGCACAGGACGGAACAATAAGCATCTCTAGTCTGGGCACAGGACAGAACAATAAGCATCTCTAGTCTGGGCACAGGACAGAACATTAAGCAGCTCTAGTCTGGGCACAGGACCAAACGATAAGCATCTCTAGTCTGGGCACAGGACAGAACCATAAGCATCTCTAGTCTGGGCACAGGACCAAACGATAAGCATTTCTAGTCTGGGCACAGGACCAAACGATAAGCATCTCTAGTCTGGGCACAGGACAACACAATAAGCATCTCTAGTCTGGGCACAGGACCAAACGATAAGCATCTCTAGTCTGGGCACAGGACAACACAATAAGCATCTCTAGTCTGGGCACAGGACAACACAATAAGCATCTCTAGTCTGGGCACAGGACAAAACAATAAGCATCTCTAGTCTGGGCACGGGACAGAACAATAAGCATCTCTAGTCTGGGCACAGGACCGAACAATAAGCATCTCTAGTCTGGGCACGGGACAGAACAATAAGCATCTCTAGTCTGGGCACAGGACAAAACAATAAGCATCTCTAGTCTGGGCACAGGACAGAACAATAACCATCTCTGTATTAGATTAACGTTTGAAATGTCCGCTTCTCTGATGTGAATTTCTACACCTTTCACACAGGATTTATTGTGTGTTGCTGTAATAACAATTGTGTGATGTTTTTAAATCTTCTTTTCAAACAACCCCATTTTTATTTTTTATTTTTCCTTTTTCTTGTCGGCATTCGCCATTTTAATATAGCCACTGCTTAGCCGGCAAGGAGGAAGAGACGTTCAACTTTGACCCTGTTGTTGGTATCGTTGTCATGGTGAATAAAAAGTGTTGTCAGATATGTTCTGGTAATTATATGAGTGATAGAGGAAAATATGTTTGAAATTACTAATTATGTATACATTCCAATCAGAAACTGACTAGTCCAAATGCTATAATGTACTGTCCCTCTTGCTCCCTTTCACAATTGTATATAATGTAGTCAGGAAGTTAAGTAACAATGAAGGTCTGTTCTTTAAGTTCATTCAGTTGTACAAATCTCCAGGTGGTGGGAACGGGCCATCTCCAAAATGGTCGGGAATGTTGATTTATGCTGACTGGCCTTGACTTCGTGCTGATAACGCGGAGGCTTGAGAATTAGAGGGGCCCTCTGTTTGTGAAACGGAACGTTTGGAAAACGCTGACGTCATTTTCAGTTTATAACCTGTGGTAATGTGTGTGAGCATTCAGTACTCATCAAGAATAAATGCTGAACTTGTTTTTTAAGACTGGTCTCTTACTAATTCATGCAAATGATAAACTTACAACTTATCATGAATTAGAAATGAGTGCGAATTAAATTGGTTTTGGCAATAAAACATAAGGGAATTTAAAATTCCTCTATCAATTAGCTGGCTAGCCATCTGGATAGCTAGCTAACAAGAGAACCAAAAACATTGTCTATAAAAGTTGATTTTAGTTGTCATATCCTGAATACATTTTTAAAACCGATTTTCTATTTGGGTGCGAAAAAAAGATTGTGTAGCATTGTTGGTTTATGCCAGACTGGCGAGATGTCACGCCCAGACGTGTTGTGCCATTTGTGTTTATACTTTTTCATAATGACAAGTTTGATGTCAGACAACAACAATAGAGTGTCCATGATTGAATGCTGCCAAAGCAGGTAAGAGGAGAGGTTTATCCTGAGGCGTAAGTGACTTTTCATCTTGGTTTGAAAAGGGGTTTAACTTGAACTTTCTTGACTAAATGAAGGCGTGTTCCCTTTTCTACTCGTTCAATCAAGGTCCCTGTCTTGGGGAATTATTGCCAAGCCTGTTGTACATGTGGATATCTCGTGCATAGTTTGACCTAACGAGCTGTCGTTGTGTTCTACAGGCTTCTTTAGGGACGACGAAAATACTGCAGCTAACGAGCTGTCATTGTTCTACGGGCTTCTATAGGGACGACAAAATACTGCAGCTAATGAACTGTCATTGTTCTACGGGCTTCTATAGGGACGACGAAAATACTGCAGCTAACGAGCTGTCGCTGTGTCCTGCAGGCTTCTTTAGGGACGATGAAATACTGCAGTTAATGAACTGTCATTGTTCTACGGGCTTCTATAGGGACAACGAAAATACTGCAGCTAACGAGCTGTCGCTGTGTCCTGCAGGCTTCTTTAGGGACGATGAAATACTGCAGTTAATGAACTGTCATTGTTCTACGGGCTTCTATAGGGACGACGAAAATACTGCAGCTAACGAGCTGTCGCTGTGTCCTGCAGGCTTCTTTAGGGACGATGAAATACTGCAGTTAATGAACTGTCATTGTTCTACGGGCTTCTATAGGGACGACGAAAATACTGCAGCTAACGAGCTGTCGCTGTGTCCTGCAGGCTTCTTTAGGGACGATGAAATACTGCAGTTAACGAGCTGTCGTTGTGTTCTGCAGGCTTCTTTAGGGACGACGAAAATACTGCAGCTAACGAGCTGTCGTTGTTCTACGGGCTTCTATAGGGACAACAAAATATTGCAGCTAACGAGCTGTCGTTGTGTTCTGCAGGCTTCTTTAGGGGCGATGAAATACTGCAGCTAACGAGCTGTCGTTGTGTTCTGCAGGCTTTAGGGACGATGAAATACTGCAGCTAACGAGCTGTCGTTGTGTTCTACAGGCTTCTTTAGGGACGACGAAATACTGCAGCTAACGAGCTGTCGTTGTGTTCTACAGGCTTCTTTAGGGACGACGAAATACTGCAGCTAACGAGCTGTCGTTGTGTTCTGCAGGCTTCTTTAGGGACGATGAAATACTGCAGCTAACGAGCTGTCGTTGTGTTCTGCAGGCTTCTTTAGGGACGATGAAATACTGCAGCTAACGAACTGTCGTTGTGTTCTACAGGCTTCTTTAGGGACGACGAAATAATGCAGCTAACGAACTGTCGTTGTGTTCTACAGGCTTCTTTAGGGACGACGAAATACTGCAGCTAACGAACTGTCGTTGTGTTCTACAGGCTTCTTTAGGGACAACGAAATACTGCAGCTAACGAACTGTCGTTGTGTTCTACAGGCTTCTTTAGGGACGACGAAATACTGCAGCTAACGAACTGTCGTTGTGTTCTACAGGCTTCTTTAGGGACGACGAAATACTGCAGCTAACGAGCTGTCGTTGTGTTCTACAGGCTTCTTTAGGGACGACGAAATACTGCAGCTAACGAGCTGTCGTTGTGTTCTACAGGCTTCTTTAGGGACGACGAAATACTGCAGCTACTTTCTGAAGAGCATGGGGTGTCCCAAACCTGACTGTATGTATCTACACGAGCTGGGGGACGATGCGGCCAGCTTCACTAAAGAGGAGATGCAGGTAAGATGACCAATTTCAATACTTAGGAAAGGCTCTTTCTCAATTCATCTTTCCTCCGATCCTCACCCTGCTATCTCCTAACCTCCTTCTCAAAACACATTGTGGAATGGTTTGAGGGACCTGGGACCTTCTCCTCCAATAATGCTTGAGAATGAGACGATTAGATGGGATGCGATGAACTAGGAGAATTTGAAATGGAGTCCCAAGATTGTAGTAGTGTTCGATTTCACAGCAGGTGTTTTATCTTCCTAACGTGATCCTTTGTGTCGCTCTGTTGTCTGTCAGGCAGGGAAGCATCAAGAGTATGAACAGAGGCTGTTACAGGATCTGTACCAGAACCCCAGCTTTACCACCCAGACCTCAGGAGGGGAGACGACCAAGAGCTCTAAACCCAGCTGTTTGCAGAGGTAGGCTAATAGCTCTAAACCTTTACAGAGGTAGGCTAATAGCTCTAAACCTTTACAGAGGTAGGCTGAGTGCTCTAAACCTTTACAGAGGTAGGCTGAGAGCTCTAAACCTTTACAGAGGTAGGCTGAGAGCTCTAAACCTTTACAGAGGTAGGCTGAGAGCTCTAAACCTTTACAGAGGTAGGCTGAGAGCTCTAAACCTTTACAGAGGTAGGCTGAGAGCTCTAAACCTTTACAGGGGTAGGCTGAGAGCTCTAAACCTTTACAGGGGTAGGCTGAGAGCTCTAAACCTTTACAGGGGTAGGCTGAGAGCTCTAAACCTTTACAGGGGTAGGCTGAGAGCTCTAAACCTTTACAGGGGTAGGCTGAGAGCTCTAAACCTTTACAGGGGTAGGCTGAGAGCTCTAAACCTTTACAGGGGGTAGGCTGAGAGCTCTAAACCTTTACAGGGGTAGGCTGAGAGCTCTAAACCTTTACAGGGGTAGGCTGAGAGCTCTAAACCTTTACAGGGGTAGGCTGAGAGCTCTAAACCTTTACAGGGGTAGGCTGAGAGCTCTAAACCTTTACAGGGGTAGGCTGAGAGCTCTAAACCTTTACAGGGGTAGGCTGAGAGCTCTAAACCTTTACAGGGGTAGGCTGAGAGCTCTAAACCTTTACAGGGGTAGGCTGAGAGCTCTAAACCTTTACAGGGGTAGGCTGAGAGCTCTAAACCTTTACAGGGGTAGGCTGAGAGCTCTAAACCTATACAGGGGTAGGCTAAGCTCTTTAGAGGTAAACACTATCCTGGGATCCATTTTGATACCTGACGCTTGACTGATGTCTTTTGAAGAGCTGAGATTGACTCGTGTTACATTCGTCTCCCTTCTCTTCCCCCCAATTACTCACTATTCCTTCTTTCTCTCTTCTCCCCCTTCGCTCTCTTCCCCCCTTCGCTCTCTTCCCCCCTTCGCTCTCTTCCCCCCTTCGCCCCCTTCGCTCTCTCCCCCTCCTTCATCCCCTTCGCTCTCTTCCCCCCTTCATCCCCTTCGCTCTCTTTCCCCCACTTCCCCTGCTCGCTCTCTCCTCCCTTCCCGCTCTCTCCTCCCTTCCCTTCCTCTTCCCACTCTCTCCCCTCCTCTACAGATCCAACAGTAACAACAGTCACGGACAAGACGTGTGGCCAGCGTTACAACCCACGGGGAAGACGACCAACGGTCTATCGGAGCACAGTAAGAGCCCGCCGTCAAACGGCGGCGGCTTGGACACTGACCGCATGACACCGGACGGACCAGAACGTGACGTTGGCCTGGGCTCTGTGACTGGCCTCTCGCCCTTCTCCTCAAGCCGTGACCCCCCAAGGTAAAAGGGCCGTACACACTTCACTCGAGCACTTTCGAGTACCTAAAATGTTGCATGGCGCTGGTCTACGACGCTCCCATCGCTCTGTTTGTGTGTCTCGGTCTTTAACAACCATCCACTGACATTAACTCCCAAAACCAATTTTACACACAGCTTCTGTTCTAAAGGCCCCATTTGAAATGTTTTCACACAAAGAACAATGACTAACATGAGAAGTAGAATTTTAATTTATCCTGTTCCCGGGAAACAATCTCCTTCAAACCTCCTCGATGCTCTACTGGTTATCTCTCGTCTGCTGGTGTTGCTGTTATCTCTCGTCTGCTGGTGTTGCTGTTATCTCTCGTCTGCTGGCGTTGCTGTTATCTCTCGTTTACTGGCGTGGCTATTATCTCTCGTCCACTGGTGTGGCTGTTATCTCTCGTCTACTGGCGTGGCTGTTATCTCTCGTCTACTGGTGTTGCTGTTATCTCTCGTCTACTGGTGTTGCTGTTATCTCTCGTCTACTGGTGTTGCTGTTATCTCTCGTCCACTGGCGTGGCTGTTATCTCTCGTCTACTGGCGTGGCTGTTATCTCTCGTCTACTGGCGTTGCTGTTATCTCTCGTCTACTGGCGTTGCTGTTATCTCTCGTCTACTGGCGTTGCTGTTATCTCTCGTCTACTGGCGTTGCTGTTATCTCTCGTCTACTGGCGTTGCTGTTATCTCTCGTCTACTGGCGTTGCTGTTATCTCTCGTCTACTGGCGTTGCTGTTATCTCTCGTCTACTGGCGTTGCTGTTATCTCTCGTCTACTGGCGTGGCTGTTATCTCTCGTCTACTGGCGTGGCTGTTATCTCTCGTCTACTGGCGTGGCTGTTATCTCTCGTCTACTGGCGTGGCTGTTATCTCTCGTCTACTGGCGTGGCTGTTATCTCTCGTCTACTGGCGTGGCTGTTATCTCTCGTCTACTGGCGTTGCTGTTATCTCTCGTCTACTGGCGTTGCTGTTATCTCTCGTCTACTGGCGTTGCTGTTATCTCTCGTCTACTGGCGTTGCTGTTATCTCTCGTCTACTGGCGTTGCTGTTATCTCTCGTCTACTGGCGTTGCTGTTATCTCTCGTCTACTGGCATTGCTGTTATCTCTCGTCTACTGGCGTTGCTGTTATCTCTCGTCTACTGGCGTTGCTGTTATCTCTCGTCTACTGGCGTTGCTGTTATCTCTCGTCTACTGGCGTTGCTGTTATCTCTCGTCTACTGGCGTTGCTGTTATCTCTCGTCTACTGGCGTTGCTGTTATCTCTCGTCTACTGGCGTTGCTGTTATCTCTCGTCTACTGGCGTTGCTGTTATCTCTCGTCTACTGGCGTTGCTGTTATCTCTCGTCTACTGGCGTGGCTGTTATCTCTCGCCTCCTGGCGTGGCTGTTATCTCTCGCCTCCTGGCGTGGCTGTTATCTGTTATCTAGTGGAAAGCCTTCCCAAAAGAGTGGAGGCTGTTATAGCAGCAATGTTCCAACATCTAGTGGAAAGCCTTACCAGAAGAGTGGAGGCTGTTATAGCAGCAATGTTCCAACATCTAGTGGAAAGCCTTCCCAGAAGAGTGGAGGCTGTTATAGCAGCAATGTTCCAACATCTAGTGGAAAGCCTTCCCAGAAGAGTGGAGGCTGTTATAGCAGCAATGTTCCTACATCTAGTGGAAAGCCTTCTCAGAAGAGTGGAGGTTGTTATAGCAGCAATGTTCCAACATCTAGTGGAAAGCCTTCCCAGAAGAGTGGAGGCTGTTATAGCAGCAATGTTCCAACATCTAGTGGAAAGCCTTCCCAGAAGAGTGGAGGCTGTTATAGCAGCAATGTTCCTACATCTAGTGGAAAGCCTTCCCAGAAGAGTGGAGGCTGTTATAGCAGCAATGTCCCAACATCTAGTGGAAAGCCTTCCCAGAAGAGTGGAGGCTGTTATAGCAGCAAAGAGGGGACCAACTCCATATTAATGCACATGGTGATGGAATGAGATGTTAGACGAGCAGGTGTCCACATCCTGTTGGTAGTGTAATTTAATCTCTGGTCATCCTCTCCACACCATGGTTGTTCTAACAGGGCCGCTGTGTCTTTCAGCCCCAGGGACGCTCTGCCAGAGGTCACCAGGAGCAGGGACACCCAACACGGGGACTCCTCAGAACGTCACAACCTGGTAAGATGGAGAACATGGGAGAGTTTTCAGGGGCTAGGAAAAGTCCAGATGGTCTTTATTCAACCTTAGACTTGATAGATGGGAATTTGTTGCTTCCTAGACATCTTGAAAAGATGTTACACATTGGTCAGTATTATTCTTCATAAAAAACAACAACTAATCAGTGTTGGTTTATTCATTCTAATATTATTGCTCCCTCTCTCTCTCTGTCTCTCTCTCTCTCTCTCTCTCTCTCTCTCTCTCTCCTCCCTCTCTCTCTCCTCCCTCCCTCTCTCCTCCCTCCCTCTCTCCTCCCTCTCTCTCTCCTCTCTCTCTCCTCCCTCCCTCTCTCCTCCCTCCCTCTCTCCTCCCTCCCTCTCTCCTCCCTCTCTCCTCCCTCTCTCTCTCTCTCTCTCTCTCTCTCTCTCTCTCTCTCTCTCTCTCTCTCTCTCTCTCTCTCTCTCTCTCTCTCTCTCTCTCTCTCTCTCTCTCTCTCTCTCTCTCTCTCTCTCTCTCTCTCTCTCTCTCTCTCTCTCTCTCTCTCTCTCTCTCTCTCTCTCTCTCTCTCTCTCTCTCTCTCTCTCTCTCTCTCTCTCTCTCTCTCTCTCTCTCTCTCTCTCTCTCTCTCTCTCTCTCTCTCTCCTCCTCTCTCTCTCTCTCTCTCTCTCTCCTCCTCTCTCTCTCCCTCCCTCCCTCTCTCTCCTCTCTCTCCTCCTCCCCTCCCTCCCTCTCTCTCCTCTCTCTCTCTCCTCTCTCTCTCTCCTCCTCTCTCTCTCCTCCCTCCCTCTCTCTCCCTCTCTCTCTCCTCCTCTCTCTCTCCTCCTCTCTCCTCCCTCTCTCTCCTCTCTCTCTCCTCCCTCTCTCTCTCCTCCCTCCCTCTCTCTCTCCCTCTCTCTCTCCTCTCTCTTCCTCCCTCTCTCTCTCCTCCCTCTCTCTCCTCCCTCTCCTCTCCTCTCTCTCCTCCCTCCCTCTCTCTCCTCCCTCCCTCTCTCTCCTCTCTCCCTCTCTCTCCTCTCCTCCCTCTCTCTTCTCCCTCTCTCTCCCTCTCTCTCTCTCCTCCCTCCCTCCCTCTCTCTTCTCCCTCTCTCTCCCCTCTCTCTCTCTCCTCCCTCTCTCTCTCTCCTCCCTCTCTCCTCCCTCTCGCTCCTCCCTCTCTCTCTCCTCCCTCTCTCTCTCTCCTCCCTCTCGCTCCTCCCTCCCTCTCTCTCTCTCTCCTCCCTCCCTCTCTCTCCTCCCTCTCTCTCCTCCCTCCCTCTCTCTCCTCCCTCCCTCCCCTCCCTCTCGCTCCTCCCTCTCTCTCCTCCCTCCCTCTCTCTCCTCCCTCCCTCTCGCTCCTCCCTCTCGCTCCTCCCTCCCTCTCTCTCCTCCCTCCCTCTCGCTCCTCCCTCCCTCTCGCTCCTCCCTCCCTCTCGCTCCTCTCCTCCCTCCCTCTCGCTCCTCCCTCCTCCTCCCTCTCGCTCCTCCCTCCCTCTCGCTCCTCCCTCCCTCTCGCTCCTCCCTCCCTCCCTCTCGCTCCTCCCTCCCTCTCGCTCCTCCCTCCCTCTCGCTCCTCCCTCTCGCTCCTCCCTCCCTCTCTCTCCTCCTCCCTCTCGCTCCTCCCTCCCTCTCGCTCCTCCCTCCCTCTCTCTCCTCTCGCTCCTCCCTCCCGCTCATCCCTCCCTCTCGTTCCTCCCTCTCTCTCCTCCCTCCCTCTCTCTCCTCCCTCTCTCTCCTCCCTCCCTCTCTCTCCTCCCTCTCTCTCCTACCTCCCTCTCGCTCCTCCCTCCCTCTCTCTCCTCCCTCTCGCTCCTCCCTCTCGCTCCTCCCTCCCTCTCTCTCCTCTCGCTCCTCCCTCCCGCTCCTCCCTCCCGCTCCTCCCTCCCTCTCGCTCCTCCTCTCTCTCCTCCCTCTCTCTCTCCTCCCTCTCTCTCTCCTCCCTCTCTCTCTCCTCCCTCTCTCTCTCCTCCCTCTCTCTCTCCTCCCTCTCTCTCTCCTCCCCTCTCTCTCTCTCCTCCCTCTCTCTCTCTCCTCCCTCTCTCTGTCTCCTCCCTCTCTCTGTCTCCTCCCTCTCTCTCTCTCCTCCCTCTCTCTCTCTCCTCCCCTCTCTCTCTCCTCCCTCTCTCTCCTCTCCTCTCTCTCTCTCCTCCCCCTCTCTCTCCTCCCTCTCTCTCTCCTCCCCCCTCTCTCCTCCCCCTCTCTCTCCTCCCCCTCTCTCTCCCCCTCTCTCTCCTCCCTCTCTCTCCCCCTCTCTCTCCTCCCTCTCTCTCCCTCTCTCTCTCCTCCCTCTCTCTCTCCTCCCTCCTTCTCTCTCCCCTCCCTCCTTCTCTCTCCCCTCCCTCCTTCTCTCTCCCCTCCCTCCTTCTCTCTCCCCTCCCTCCTTCTCTCTCCCCTCCCTCCTTCTCTCTCTCCTCCCTCTCTCTCTCTCCCCCTTCCTCTCTCTCTCCTCCCCCTCTCTCCCCCTCTCTCCCACTCTCTCCCCCCTCTCTCCTCCCCCCTCTCTCTCTCTCTCCTCCCCCCCACTCTCTCTCCTCGACTCCCACTCTCTCTCCTCCCTCCCCTCTCTCTCCTCCCTCCCACTCTCTCTCCTCCCTCCCACTCTCTCTCCTCCCTCCCCTCTCTCTCCTCCCTCCCACTCTCTCTCCTCCATCTCTCTGTCCTCCCTTCCTCTCTCCTCCCCCACTCTCCCCCCCCTCATCTCTCTCTCCTCAATCCCTCTCATCTCTCTCTCCTCCCTCCCTCTCTCCTCCCCTCATCTCTCTCTCCTCCCCTCATCTCTCTCTCCTCCCTTGCCTCTCGTATATCTCTCTCTCTTCCCTCATGTCTCTCTCTCTCTTCCCTCATATTTCTCTCTCTCCTCCCTCATGTCTCTCTCTCCTCCCTCATGTCTCTCTCTCCTCCCTCATGTCTCTCTCTCCTCCCTCATGTCTCTCTCTCCTCCCTCATGTCTCTCTCTCCTCCCTCATGTCTCTCTCTCCTCCCTCATGTCTCTCTCTCCTCCCTCATGTCTCTCTCTCCTCCCTCATGTCTCTCTCTCCTCCCTCATGTCTCTCTCTCCTCCCTCATGTCTCTCTCTCTCCCCCTCTCCCCCCTCTCTCCTCCCTCATATCTCTCTCTCTCCCCCTCTCTGTCCCTCCTCCCTCTCTGTCCCTCCTCCCTCTCTCTCCTCCCTCTCTCTCCTCCCTCCCTCCCTCCCCCTCCCTCCCCCCTCCCTCCCTCCCTCCCCCCCCTCCCCCTCCCTCCCTCCCCCCTCTCTCCCTCTCTCCCTCCTCTCCTCTCCTCCCTCCCTCCCTCCCTCCAGCTCCCAGACAGTGACTCTCCGTCGCCCCCTCCTGTCCTCTCCGGCCCTCCTGGTTTCTCCAAAGCCAGCCAGGTGGTTCCCATCAGTGTGACTACCCGGTCTCCCTTTCAGGGGGCTGCCGCCGAGTCCCAGTCTCTGTTCTCTGACAATAGTAACTATCGCCATCCTAACCCCATCCCCAGCAGCCTCCGTGGGTTCCCCAGCACCTCCACACAGAACAACCACGACACCTGGCCCACTGCACCCCAACCACACAGCCTCTTCACTTCAGGTACAGTGGGAACTCAACACAAAGATATACTTGTCATTTATATTATCTGTGTACGTTACAAATGGGAGATCTATACTCTTTTTGATCATGTAATCTAATTGATTTTACTGGGGGTTTGAGAGTCCAAATGTCTAGCCGTAGACGAGACGGCCTAGCTGGTGGCGAGACGGCGTAGCTGGTGGCGAGACGGCCTAGCTGGTGGCGAGACGGCCTAGCTGGTGGCGAGACGGCCTAGCTGGTGGCGAGGCGGCCTAGCTGGTGGCGTGGCGGCCTAGCTAGTGGCGTGGCGGCCTAGCTAGTGGCGTGGCGGCCTAGCTAGTGGCGAGGCGGCCTAGCTAGTGGCGAGGCGGCCTAGCTAGTGGCGTGGAGGCCTAGCTAGTGGCGAGGCGGCCTAGCTAGTGGCGAGGCGGCCTAGCCAGTGGCGAGGCGCGGCGAGGCGGCCTAGCTAGTGGCGAGGCGGCCTAGCCGGTGGCGAGGCGGCCTAGCCGGTGGCGAGGCGGCCTAGCCGGTGGCGAGGCGGCCTAGCCGGTGGCGAGGCGGCCTAGCCGGTGGCGAGGCGGCCTAGCCGGTGGCGAGGCGGCCTAGCCGGTGGCGAGGCGGCCTAGCCGGTGGCGAGGCGGCGAGGCGGCCTAGCTGGTGGCGAGGCGGCCTAGCTGGTGGCGAGGAGGCCTAGCCGGTGTATTAATTATAGGCGTTTAAAAGCTTTTTCTGTTAAATTTGACATCACTGATATACATCTCTCTCCTCCAGATTCCATCCCAGTATCGTCCTCAACAGACTGGCAGGCAGCCTTCGGCTTCGGCTCATCCAAACAACAGACGTCAGAAGATGACTTGGGATTCGATCCTTTCGACATCACCCGTAAAGCCCTGGAGGACCTGATAGAGAAGGAGCTCAGCGTTCAGGACAGCCTCCCGTCCCTCTCCATCTCCCCAGGTCCCTTCCCCCCCCACCACCACCACCACCACTCCCTCCTGTCCTCCGTAGCTGCTCCTGGTCCCCCTGGAGAGCCGATACCCCGTAACCACTTCTTCTCTGGGCCCAACTCCGGGCTCTCTAGTAATCACTGCTTCTCCCAGATGCATCAACACCACCCTCAACAACGGGCCGTCTATAACTCCTTCAGCTTCCCCGGACAGCCGCCTTCATCATCGTCCTCGTCTTCATCACAGACCAGCCGCCACCCCTGGATGACGTCTGCCCCGAACCGAAATAACTTCACAACGCACTTCGGCGGAAACCGCACGGTGTCACAACACAGCAGCTTCCTGGACCTGATGCTGCCCAGTACAGGGCTGGGAGGCATCGCCACGACAGGTAATACATACCATAATAATGTATACAGAGCGTTCAGAAAGTAGGTAATACAGGTAATACATACCATAATAATGTATACAGACATGGAACGCTGCCAGTGGTAGTTATGACTGGGAACAGCTGTCCGTGTTTATAATGGGGACATGGAACGCTGCCAGGGGTAGTTATGACTGGGAACAGCTGTCCGTGTTTATAATGGACACATGGAACGCTGCCAGGGGTAGTTATGACTGGGAACAGCTGTCCGTGTTTATAATGGGGACATGGAACGCTGCCAGGGGTAGTTATGACTGGGAACAGCTGTCCGTGTTTATAATGGAGACATGGAACGCTGCCAGGGTAGTTATGACTGGGAACAGCTGTCCGTGTTTATAATGGAGACATGGAACGCTGCCAGTGGTAGTTATGACTGGGAACAGCTGTCCGTGTTTATAATGGGGACATGGAACGCTGCCAGGGGTAGTTATGACTGGGAACAGCTGTCCGTGTTTATAATGGACACATGGAACGCTGCCAGTGGTAGTTATGACTGGGAACAGCTGTCCGTGTTTATAATGGACACATGGAACGCTGCCAGTGGTAGTTATGACTGGGAACAGCTGTCCGTGTTTATAATGGAGACATGGAACGCTGCCAGTGGTAGTTATGACTGGGAACAGCTGTCCGTGTTTATAATGGACACATGGAACGCTGCCAGTGGTAGTTATGACTGGGAACAGCTGTCCGTGTTTATAATGGACACATGGAACGCTGCCAGTGGTAGTTATGACTGGGAACAGCTGTCCGTGTTTATAATGGAGACATGGAACGCTGCCAGTGGTAGTTATGACTGGGAACAGCTGTCCGTGTTTATAATGGAGACATGGAACGCTGCCAGTGGTAGTTATGACTGGGAACAGCTGTCCGTGTTTATAATGGGGACATGGAACGCTGCCAGGGGTAGTTATGACTGGGAACAGCTGTCCGTGTTTATAATGGACACATGGAACGCTGCCAGGGGTAGTTATGACTGGGAACAGCTGTCCGTGTTTATAATGGACACATGGAACGCTGCCAGTGGTAGTTATGACTGGGAACAGCTGTCCGTGTTTATAATGGACACATGGAACGCTGCCAGTGGTAGTTATGACTGGGAACAGCTGTCCGTGTTTATAATGGAGACATGGAACGCTGCCAGTGGTAGTTATGACTGGGAACAGCTGTCCGTGTTTATAATGGAGACATGGAACGCTGCCAGGGGTAGTTATGACTGGGAACAGCTGTCCGTGTTTATAATGGAGACATGGAACGCTGCCAGGGGTAGTTATGACTGGGAACAGCTGTCCGTGTTTATAATGGAGACATGGAACGCTGCCAGGGGTAGTTATGACTGGGAACAGCTGTCCGTGTTTATAATGGGGACATGGAACGCTGCCAGGGGTAGTTATGACTGGGAACAGCTGTCTGTGTTTATAATGGAGACATGGAACGCTGCCAGTGGTAGTTATGACTGGGAACAGCTGTCCGTGTTTATAATGGGGACATGGAACGCTGCCAGTGGTAGTTATGACTGGGAACAGCTGTCCGTGTTTATAATGGACACATGGAACGCTGCCAGTGGTAGTTATGACTGGGAACAGCTGTCCGTGTTTATAATGGGGACATGGAACGCTGCCAGTGGTAGTTATGACTGGGAACAGCTGTCCGTGTTTATAATGGACACATGGAACGCTGCCAGTGGTAGTTATGACTGGGAACAGCTGTCCGTGTTTATAATGGACACATGGAACGCTGCCAGTGGTAGTTATGACTGGGAACAGCTGTCCGTGTTTATAATGGACACATGGAACGCTGCCAGGGGTAGTTATGACTGGGAACAGCTGTCCGTGTTTATAATGGACAGATGGAACGCTGCCAGTGGTAGTTATGACTGGGAACAGCTGTCCGTGTTTATAATGGAGACATGGAACGCTGCCAGTGGTAGTTATGACTGGGAACAGCTGTCCGTGTTTATAATGGAGACATGGAACGCTGCCAGTGGTAGTTATGACTGGGAACAGCTGTCCGTGTTTATAATGGAGACATGGAACGCTGCCAGGGGTAGTTATGACTGGGAACAGCTGTCCGTGTTTATAATGGAGACATGGAACGCTGCCAGTGGTAGTTATGACTGGGAACAGCTGTCCGTGTTTATAATGGAGACATGGAACGCTGCCAGGGGTAGTTATGACTGGGAAAAGCCCAACCCTGCAGCTCTCTTTTTTTGTGTGTTTTTTTTTGTTGTCCACAAACAATCCCATGAGGTCATTGAATTGCATTGCATTGTGGGTAAGTAATAGGGTAAACATGAGAGAGAGAACCACTGGGTGGCAGCACATGATTACCCTAGTGTTGTGTCGTGGCTGGAATGACCATCAGAACAGACTCACCCAGTCAGACAACAGTATAGAAGATGTCATAGGATGTTAATTGCAGGGTCATATGTACAGATTTAGCATCACTGTTTGGCTACATAGCTTTGAAATAATGTAGAATAATAATTATATAATAATAATAATATATAGCAAATTGATCAAAGAATCTAAATGTCTATGGTTAGGTAGATGAGCTCCTACATTGACTGCAAACCATTTTTACAATCCATCTTTCTCTCTGACTGACCGACATCGTAATCCTCCCCGGACGATTCAGATCTGTCTGACCAGTATGGGAATCAGACCATTGGCCTCTGACCTGAACGACCTCTTCCCTGTGTGAGGAACAGAAACAAACACGTTTATCAGAGCCACCTCCACTCTCGCTCCTCATTCGTCCATCAGCTCTTTGTTTGTCTGTTGCTGACCCACTGTCATTGGCCAGTTCAAGCTGTCCGTGTTTATAATGGACCCCCCCCCCCGAACTTAGCCTAGGGGCTGTATCTCAAATAGCACTTGTTCCCTATATAGTGTAGAACAACTTGTGACCAGGCCGTTTGGGGTCAGCCCTGGTTCTGGGTCATTCATCCTGTGAGGCTGACAAGTGAGTGTCGGGCTCCTCTTCGCTTTTCTGTTTACCTCAGCAGCTCCTCCCCTCCTCGGCTCTCCTCCCTTCCTATCTCCTCCACTCCTCCGCTCCTCTCCCCTTCTCCACTCTTCTCCCTTCCGATCTCCTCCTCTCCCCTTCTCCACTCTTCTCCCTTCCGATCTCCTCCTCTCCCCTTCTCCACTCTTCTCCCTTCCGATCTCCTCCTCTCCCCTTCTCTACTCTTCTCCCTTCCGATCTCCTCCTCTCCCCTTCTCCACTCTCCTCCCTTCTGATCTCCTCCTCCCCTTCTCCTCTTTCCTCTGCTCTCCTCCGCTCCTCTCCCCTTCTCCACTCTTCTCCCTTCCGATCTCCTCCTCTCCCCTTCTCCACTCTTC